>NC_134688.1:9244635-9390685 GCF_050947455.1 Rhinoderma darwinii
TCGAATTTTGGTAACAAATGGTGTAATGCATCCAAAGGGGAATTTTGTGGGGTTGGGTGGGGGGGGGGTTAGAGAGTCTATCACCGCTTATTCTTGGTAAGCCACATCTCCTCAGGGGACAATAATTAGGACTGTACTGCAAAGAGTTGAATTGTTACAGAGCCATACAAGTGCGTGACCCAGACTTTTACCCTGCAACGTGACGCTAGGTTTCTGGGGTTTTTTTAAGCATTTTTTTTCCTGTTATTTATAAACCTTCCACCTTTTTGGTTTGGGGGATTACCAGCCAACACATAGCCCAATTTTTTTTTTTCCGTTAAAATGTCATTTTACAATCTTACCCTATTTAAGAAAACTTTACTCAAACAGATATTGAATAATATCATGTTGTGTAATGACGGGGGTGGGGAGACAGACAAGTGAGCCCTAATCTACCCGCCACTCAGTCCCTGCCTACTTGCAACGACCCGCCCTAGGCGACGGGGTACAACTGGGCGACGGTCCCTACGCTCAATAAGTGCACGACAGACAAACAGACAAGGGTACACAGAGCTAGGGGGAGAAAGGGGCAGTTGCCCACGGCAACACCGTGAGCAACAAGAGAAGTAAACAAGCCGAGTCAAACCAGGAGTGTACGAGGTACCAAACGCAGAGCAGGAGAGTAGTCAGCAAGCCGGGGTCAATATGAAGCAAGAACAATGGTACAAGAAGCTGCAGCAGGGCCAGGAAACCAAACGAGAAGAATCACAAGCAAAGGAGGAACAGGAAAGGCAGGTATAAATAGACAGAGGGCGGGAGCTAGCTCCGTCTGGCCAGGCTGTGATAGGTTCTCCCACTCCTAAGCCTGCCATCCTGACTGGTGGAAGATGGAGTCAGTCTCACAGACATAGAAGCAGGTGCAGACTGATTATCTATGGGCGTTAACCCCGAAGCTGTGCCTGGCAGATCCTTTACAGTTGTGTGTGTGTATATGTGTTCAGTCCCATCCAGAGCTAGGTTCAGAATTTTCTGTCTGAAACTTCAAATTGAGAAAGCCCTGTGTTGACGGGTGCGCCCCTTCCTCTACTGAGCTAACGGGCGTGCCCTCTGCTTTGGTGAGCTGGCGGGCGCGCCCCCTCCTCTGCTGAGCTGACGGGCGCGCCCCCTCCTCTGCTGAGCTGACGGGCGCGCCCCCTCCTCTGCTGAGCTGACGGGCGCGCCCCCTCCTCTGCTGAGCTGACGGGCGCGCCCCCTCCTCTGCTGAGCTGACGGGCGCGCCCCCTCCTCTGCTGAGCTGACGGGCGCGCCCCCTCCTCTGCTGAGCTGACGGGCGCGCCCCCTCCTCTGCTGAGCTGACGGGCGCGCCCCCTCCTCTGCTGAGCTGACGGGCGTGCCCTCTGCTTTGGTGAGCTGGCGGTCGCGCCCCCTCCTCTGGTGAGCTGGCGGGCACGCCCACTCCTCTGCTGAGCTGACGGGCATGCCCCCTCCTCTGTTGAGCTGACGGGCGCGTCCCTCCTACAAGGCATTACCATATTGACCTTTTGAGGTTCTAAGTGTCTGCAAAGTTACTATAGGACTCTGAGGACTTTTGAGTGTGAACAATTTATGTACTCGGTGCCGCCGCTATGTGTCCAGCCCACATCTGCTGCAATTTCACTCCTCTCACAAGATAAGTTCTTTAGCCAAATTATCTTACTATTCTTTAAAAACTCCAAATTCCTCTCTGTTTGTTTTTAGTTTCATGGAAGAATCCAGCTGGCAGCTGTCATGTTACTGCCAAGCGTCTATACGTCTTATGTAGACCAGGTCTCTGCAATCTAGCGCAATCAGATCCAATTAAATGAAGTTAAACAGGAAAAAATATTCAATAAACCTCGAGCTCCAACATGTCCCGGCCTCCGCTGTGATGTCAACCCGTGTTTTGGCATCTCGTTGGGTATAAATATGAAAAAAATAGATGGGGCGTCTATAAATAGTCACTGCCTGTAAAGCCAGTGTATATCACTCCCAGGCTGCCCACTCCATACCGGGCATACAGATTATTACAGTACAACTCCAGTCACCACAGATATGAACATGAAGGGGGTAGTGATCATTGCTCAATTATATGGGAAAAATTTTAGGAAAGTGGTCTAACTAAATCCTGTTATTCCTATTGTGAAGATTCCTCCCATTATGCCTTAGGGTGGAGCACAGATTTCATATTCTCTTAACTGTGGGAGGAGCTTTGTCTCCTGTGCTCAAGATCGCCCCCTGGTGGGTATTGCACTTTGTATGAGCTGCCAAGAGAAGGTGGGGAGTGACACAATTTCTATCACAAATCGAACATATTAACACCCAAAAAACATCACATTTTAAAATCAATTAGCATAAACCCCACCTCTTTTAACTGTTTGGTTTCCTGAACTATCCAAGAAAATCGGGACAGTATGGCTTTACCTCACCTCCTAGGCTTTGGGGACTGATATGTAGATATTTTAACTTTAATTTCATCAAACCTGACAACTTCCACGGACGTTTTATACATCGTGATATATGTAAATAAAATATGGAGCGCAAATATAGATATATCATTTTTTGTAATAGACTTATTATGCACTGCATGGCAGTGTAATGTTGGCACGGTATAGCACTGCTATGTGGAACTCTTTAGTTATTATATGGTGGTGTTTTATTGGTACTGTATGATGGGAATCGGCCAGTGCCACTTCTCTATAGCCATGAGCGCTTATGTTTTAAAATCTTCTCTTGCCAGTTGTGCGATGACTACGACTACGTCGCCATTTCAGTAGCTCTCCCAGATGAACACCTCTGTCTGTCACTTACATTTTCTACATACTCTAGGTAGGGGATAAACCAGAGAACTCCTTCACCTTGACATAGACTTGATTGTCTTCCATCAAGGGGTTGGACTGGCCCTTCAGAGTAGCGGAGGATCTTCTGGTGGGTCCAAGTTTCAACACCATAGAAAGCCCCAAAGGTCCAGCAGAAGACGACCCCATGTGGAGTTGACTTTGGAGCCAATCACTTACCACTAGAGTCTATTACTTATGGGATATATATATATCTAGTCCATGAGTCTCATCATTTCCTCGCTGGAAGGGTTAAACTGAACTTTTGTCCGGGTAAAGTTCTAAATCAAAAGGGGCCAATTATGTCCTGCACCTGGTGAGAGGCGGCACATTCCTGGCAGGCAGAGCAGACTCTCTTTCTAGAAGGAGGTTTTGTGGCTTCTGGATAGGAGGATCTTCTGGGCGCGCACGTGCAGGTCTCTAGCAGAAAGGAGCTGATGAAGAATAGTTCTTACCTGGCGCCCCGCCATTCGCACCGGAGGCCGCTGTCATGGAGTCTCCGGGGGAACGCAGCGTTTCCGCACGTTGCATCTCATGTTGTGTTGTAAAATCCAGCTAGAAGCTCGGTCATGTAGATTTACCCAAATATTCCCGCTTACGTTACCCTGAATTGCGTTTATTGGAAAGTGGGGTCATTATGATTTATTATATACTATGAGAAAAACTAAGTCTTCAACCAAATACAGTAAAAAGTTCCTTAATAAATTTGACTTAAACTAGTGTATCTAAGCCCATCATGTGTGATACTGTCCGCTGAGCCTCTGTATCTAAGCCTATCCTGGGTTATACTGTCCGCTGATCCTCTGTATCTAAGCCTATCATGTGTGATACTATCTGCTGAGCCAATGTCTCTAATCCTATCATGTGATACAGTCTGCTGAAGTGGTGTATCTAAGCCTAGCATATGTGATACTTACTGCTGAGATGGTGTATCTAAGCCTAGCATGTGTGATAGTCTTTTGTGCCACTGTATCTAAGCTTAATGTATGATACTATCTGCTGAGCCGTTGTATCTAGGTATATCGTATGATACAATGTGTGATACACCATCACTACATTCTTCATCATTTTACGTTTGTAAATTTCACTACAAGGGTCAGTTCACACGTTACGTAAATACGGCGGATTTTCCACGGAATTAGTAGCGGGAAATCGGCAGCAAATCCAGTAGCGGCAAAGTAGATGAGATCAAACAAATCTCCTCCACACGCTGCGTCAATGCAGAGCGGAAAATACGCTCAAATTGACCTGCGGTGCAGAATTTTTTTCCGCAGCACGTCTATTGTATTCGCGTAAACGCTGCTTATTTGTTGCGAGTTGTCCCCATTGAATTCAATGGGGAGGTAAATCCCGCAACAAATAGCAGTTGTTGCATTTTTGCGGGGTATTCGCAGCGATTCCGCCGCAAAAAACATAACTCAGAAAAAAAAGAAAAAATCTCATACTTACCCAGAAGTCTGTGTTCCACCCTCCAGCACGGCCTCCTGGGATGACGTTTCATCCCATGTGACCGCCGCAGCCAATCACAGGCCAATCACAGGCTGCAGGAGCAGTCACATGGGATAAAGCATTATCTCAGGAGGCCGACCTGGATGACGTCAGAGGGCCGGCCTGCTGGGATCAATCTTCATCCCATGTGACCGCTGCTGCAGCCAATCACAAGCTGCAGCAGTCTCCTGGGATCAGGGCCGGCCTTAGCTTGGATGGCGCCCTGTGCGGGACTCTCTATTGCCGCCCCCTACACAAACCAAAAATTAACCACATATATAGACACGCACATACTGGAACATATATACTGTACATACATAAAGACAGATATTTAGACATACATGCAAATATACATACACACATTCTGGAATATATACATACAGGTAAATATATAGACGTACAGACACATACACAGACCGGAACATATACATAAAAGGCACATATATACAAGCACAAAGACACATTCACAAACAGACCCATATATACCCAGTACATATAATGTAGTAGTGTTACCTGCAGTCCTATGTAACACCACAGATAACACAGTGATAACTCCCTGAGTACAGATAATGTAGTAGATGTTACCTGCAGTCCTATGTAACACCACAGATAACACAGTGATAACTCCCTGAGTACAGATAATGTAGTAGATGTTACCTGCAGTCCTATGAAAACCACAGATAACACAGTGATAACTCTCTGATTACAGATAATGTAGTAGATGTTACCTGCAGTCCTATGTAACACCACAGATAACACAGTGATAACTCCCTGAGTACAGATAATGTAGTAGATGTTACCTGCAGTCCTATGTAACACCACAGATAACACAGTGATAACTCCCTGAGTACAGATAATGTAGTAGATGTTACCTGCAGTCCTATGAAAACCACAGATAACACAGTGATAACTCTCTGATTACAGATAATGTAGTAGATGTTACCTGCAGTCCTATGTAACACCACAGATAACACAGTGATAACTCTCTGGTTACAGATAATGTAGTAGATGTTACCTGCAGTCCTATGAAAACCACAGATAACACAGTGATAACTCTCTGATTACAGATAATGTAGTCGATGTTACCTGCAGATAATGTAGTAGATGATAACTATATACACACACACACACACACACACACACACACACACACACACACACACACACACACACACACATACACACACAGGCATATATATATATATAAGGGGCAGCAGGGTATATAGGAGGCAGCAGGTTATATAGGGGGCAGCAGGTTATATAGGGGTCAGCAGGATATATAGGTACCGCATGATATATAGGGGCAGCAGGGTATATAGGAGGCAGCACAGATATCTTTGTTTTATCTGTTCTACTTTAATATTGAACACACACTTTTTTACAACGTGACATAAACACATGCAGAGACACACACACACACTGTAACATATACACATACAAACATAGAGACACACACACTGTATACACAGACACACACACACACACACACACACTAACATATACACATACAAACATAGAGACACACACACTGTATACACAGAGACACACACACTAACATATACACATACAAACATAGACACACACACACACACACACACACACTCACCATCTCTCCATGCTGACAGGATCACAGGCTTCGTGCAGGACAGGGTGTGGGCGGAGCTTCCTCCTCTGCTCTTATTTACTCCATGTGTGGAACAGAGTAGAGACGGAGCCCAGTGGCGCCCCCTACATGCTTGGAGGGGGCAGCTCCCTGTGCACTCGCACACCCCTAAGGCCGGCCCTGCCTGGGATGAAACGTCAGGCTAAATGATGCAGTTTTCCGCAGCGGACATTCCGGGCGAAAAATTGCATCACACTTTGGTGCGGTTATTCCCCGCGGCGCACAGGGCGGATACGCTGCGTGCTTTTACGCAGCGTCTTCTCCACGTGTGAACTCCGCCTTAAACTGAGAATAACGGAGGTGAGTTTTTTTTGTGCATTAAACTTTCACTGCTCCTCCGTCTTTCCATTCCACATCAATCGCATTCTTGGGAGATTAAATAATAGTTTACATTTCTTCGCTAACTTGTTTATCGTCGTCTTATAACGTCATTTTTCCTGTAGACAAAGATGAAGATTATTCTGAATGTCAGATTTTTTTTCATTTTCCAAGTCCGGTATTTCCAAAAACAAACCTGTAGTCAGATGGGAGAAGCCGTCAATTATTGTGCACAGGTGGTAAAGTGCCAGGAGTTCTGCATTGTGAGCAAGAGATATAGAAAAACAGGCACTACACAAGAGTACTGACAGCTCCTCTATACTACACCACACAGGAGAGCTGACAGATCCTCTATAGTACACCACACAGGAGAACTGACAGCTCCTCTATACTACACCACACAGGAGAACTGACAGATCCTCTATACTACACCACACAGGAGAGCCGACAGATCCTCTATAGTACACCACACAGGAGAACTGACAGATCCTCTATACTACACCACACGGGAGAGCTGACAGATCCTCTATACTACACCACACAGGAGAACTGACAGATCCTCTATAGTACACCACACAGGAGAACTGACAGATCCTCTATACTACACCACACGGGAGAGCTGACAGCTCCTCTATACTACACCACACAGGAGAGCTGACAGCTCCTCTATACTACACCACACAGGAGAGCTGACAGATCCTCTATAGTACACCACACAGGAGAACTGACAGCTCCTCTATACTACACCACACAGGAGAGCCGACAGCTCCTCTATACTACACCACACAGGAGAACTGACAGATCCTCTATACTACACCACACAGGAGAGCCGACAGATCCTCTATACTACACCACACAGGAGAGCTGACAGATCCTCTATACTACACCACACAGGAGAGCTGACCGCTCCTCTATACTACACCACACAGGAGAGCTGACAGATCCTCTATACTACACCACACAGGAGAGCTGACAGCTCCTCTATACTACACAACACAGGAGAGCTGACAGATCCTCTATACTACACCACACAGGAGAGCTGACCGCTCCTCTATACTACACCTCACAGGAGAGCTGACAGCTCCTCTATACTACACCACACAGGAGTGCTGACAGATCCTCTATACTACACCTCACAGGAGAGCTGACAGCTCCTCTATACTACACCACACAGGAGTGCTGACAGATCCTCTATACTACACCACACAGGAGAACTGACAGCTCCTCTATACTACACCACACAGGAGAAATGACAGCTCCTCTATACCACACCACACAGGAGAGCTGACAGATCCTCTATACTACACCACACAGGAGAGCTGACAGCTCCTCTATACTACACCACACAGGAGAGCTGACAGATCCTCTATACTACACCGCACAGGAGAGCTGACAGATCCTCTATAGTACACCACACAGGAGAGCTGACAGACCCTCTATACTACACCACACAGGAGAGCTGACAGATCCTCTATACTACACCACACAGGAGGACTGACAGCTCCTCTATACTACACCACACAGGAGGACTGACAGATCCTCTATACTACACCACACAGGAGAGCTGTCATATCCTCTATACTGCACCACACAGGAGAGCTGACAGCTCCTCTATACTACACCACACAGGAGAACAGACAGCTCCTCTATACTACACCACACAGGAGAGCTGACAGCTCCTCTATACTACACCACACAGGAGAGCTGACCGATCCTCTATACTACACCACACAGGAGAACTGACCGCTCCTCTATACTACACCACACAGGAGAACAGACAGCTCCTCTATACTACACCACACAGGAGGACTGACAGCTCCTCTATACTACACCACACAGGAGAGCTGACAGCTCCTCTATACTACACCACACAGGAGAGCTGACAGATCCTCTATACTACACCACACAGGAGAGCTGACAGATCCTCTATAGTACACCACACAGGAGAGCTGACAGACCCTCTATACTACACCACACAGGAGAGAGGACAGCTCCTCTATACTACACCACACAGGAGAGCTGTCAGCTCCTCTATACCACACCACACAGGAGAGCTGACAGGTCCTCTATACTACACCACACCGGAGAGCTGACAGATCCTCTATACTATACCACACAGGAGAGCTGACAGCTCCTCTATACTACACCACACAGGAGAGCTGACAGATCCTCTATACTACACCACACAGGAGAGCTGACAGTTCCTCTATACTACACCACACAGGAGAGCTGACAGCTCCTCTATACTACACCACACAGGAGAGCTGACAGCTCCTCTATACTACACCACACAGGAAAGCTGACAGATCCTCTATACTACACAGGAAAGCTGGCAGATCCTCTATACTACACCACACAGGATAGCGGACAGCTCCTCTATACTACACCACACAGGAGAACTGACAGATCCTCTATACTACACCACACAGGAGAGCTGACAGCTCCTCTATACTACACCACACAGGAGAGCTGACAGCTCCTCTATACTACACCACACAGGAGAACTGACAGATCCTCTATACTACACCACACAGGAGAGCGGACAGCTCCTCTATACTACACCACCCAGGAGAGCTGACAGCTCCTCTATACTACACCACACAGGAGAGCTGACAGCTCCTCTATACTACACCACACAGGAGAGCTGACAGCTCCTCTATACTACACCACACAGGAGAGCTGACAGATCCTCTATACTACACCACACAGGAGAACTGACAGATCCTCTATACTACACCGCACAGGAGAGCGGACAGATCCTCTATACTACACCGCACAGGAGAGCTGACAGATCCTCTATACTACACCACACAGGAGAGCTGACAGATCCTCTATACTACACCACACAGGAGAGCTGACAGATCCTCTATACTACACCACACAGGAGAGCTGACAGATCCTCTATACTACACCACACAGGAGAGCTGACAGATCCTCTATACTACACCGCACAGGAGAGCTGACAGATCCTCTATACTACACCACACAGGAGAACTGATGCCATGCAAAATCTTATTTTAGTTAAAATATGCTATTTTAAAATTAATGCAGCCTCAAAAACAATGTCAGGGGATTTAAATTTATTAATGGCACTATAACGTCAGTAACTTTTCTGTTCCTTTCTGGGAATTGGGGAGGGTCACAGCTCTCATCCCCCTGTTATCTTTTGACATGTCTCTAGGACAAGTTGAGAGATTACTAAAGGTGGAATTCCATTTTAATGCATGTCGGTAATGGGGATGAGTTAAGCCTTCCTTCCATAGAGACCTGTCAGAGATAATGTGTGTGGGTGACATCAGTTGGGAGCTACCACGAGTAATGAGAATATAGTAGTCCGTAAAGAGCACTACTTTTTCTTTAGAGGTTTTCCTGAGTGGTAAAGTTTATTTTGGCTTTTAGTCCATTTATAGTCCCACTTTTGTTAGACTACTGGTTTTTTTTTGTTTTTTTTTTTACTGGATGCCTCTGTATTGAAAAGTGTCGTCTACTAGGCTGTTCTATATAGTGAAAAAATATATACATACCGTCTCATGCTGCTCTGATGTATACCAAAAGGACACATTTTTTAAGTAAACGTCGAGTCAATGGGGACTTAAAAGATTTATTCAGCATAGGCAGTCCTTAAACCGAATATACATTGCAGTGTGAATAGAGCTTTAAAGGGGTTCTCTGCTGCTCGCTTGACATTAAGCTGATCACACTGTCCCCCTGCTGGGACCTCCAGCGATCAGCTGTGATCATTAGATAAACCTTGCACTAAGTGATCAATTTCCTTGCAGTGCCACCACAGGAGAAACTAAGCATTACAGAGTATTCATCCATATCAATGTGATGTCTGTATAATCCACCCCCCTCCCCACAATTAAAAAGTTTGTATCTGCCTAAAGTTTTTATATTTGTAGAATAATACAATGTGCAAAACTTTCAGTATATAGTTTTATAGATGTAATTCTTAGTATTATTTCAGTTCTTTCTAAACCCAGAACAGCTGTGGAAATCTATTTTAGGTTCTCTGCCTCTTCTGTTTTTCTCTACATTGTAACATTATTCCAAAGCGGTGAGATGAGGAGGGATGAGTATTTTTCTTGTTACTGAGGTGCTGTGACGGTTACGTAAACCCCACGGAAGATGGATGCCCCTTTCTTAGCAAGTTCAGGATTAGATTACATAGTGAATGTTACAAGACAAATAATCCCTTCACCGAGTCTAGTATATACAAGAAAGACCGACTCATTGATGCCATACACCACAGATAATAGAATACAGCAAAGCATGTAAAGTGATGACGGTATAAATATTCATTGCATCTTCGCTGAGAATATAACTACTATAATACTGACCCCTATATACAAGAATTTACCTACTATAATACTGCTCCTATATACAAGAATGTACCTACTATAATACTGCTCCTATATACAAGAATATAACTACTATAATACTGCTCCTATGTACAAGAATATAACTACTATAATACTGCCCCCTATATACAAGAATATAACCACTATAATACTGCCCCTATATACAAGAATATAACTACTATAATACTGCCGTCTATATACAAGAATATAACCACTATAATACTGCCCCTATATACAAGAATATAACTACTATAATACTGCCCCCTATATACAAGAATATAACCACTATAATACTGCCCCTATATACAAGAATATAACTACTATAATACTGCCTCCTATATACAAGAATATAACTACTATAATACTGCCCCCTATATACAAGAATATAACTACTATAATACTGCCCCCTATATACAAGAATATAACTACTATAATACTGCTCCTATATACAAGAATATAACTACTATAATACTGCCCCTATATACAAGAATATAACTACTATAATACTACTCCCTATATACAAGAATTTACCTACTATAATACTGCACCTATATACAAGAATAGAACTACTATAATACTGCTCCTATATACAAGAATTTACCTACTATAATACTGCACCTATATACAAGAATATAACTACTATAATACTACTCCCTATATACAAGAATTTACCTACTATAATACTGCACCTATATACAAGAATAGAACTACTATAATACTGCTCCTATATACAAGAATATAACTACTATAATACTGCCCCAATATACAGGAATATAACTACTATAATACTGCCCCCTATATACAAGAATATAACTACTATAATACTGCCTCCTATATACAAGAATATAACTACTATAATACTGCTCCTATATACAAGAATATAACTACTATAATACTGCCCCCATATACAAGAATATAACTACTATAATACTGCCCCATATATACAAGAATATAACTACTATAATACTACTCCTATATACAAGAATATAACTACTATAATACTGCCCCTATATACAAGAATATAACTACTATAATACTGCCTCCTATATACAAGAATATAACTACTATAATACTGCTGCTATATACAAGAATATAACTACTATAATACTGCCCCATATATACAAGAATATAACTACTATAATACTGCTGCTATATACAAGAATATAACTACTATAATACTGCCCCTATATGCAAGAATATAACTACTGTAATACTGCCCCTATATACAAGAATATAACTACTATAATACTGCCCCCTATATACAAGAATATAACTACTATAATACTGCCCTTATATACAAGAATATAACTACTATAATACTGCTCCTATATACAAGAATATAACTACTATAATACTGCTCCTATATACAAGAATATAACTACTATAATACTGCCCCTATATACAGGAATATAACTACTATAATACTGCCCCCTATATACAAGAATATAATTACTATAATACTGCACCCTATATACAAGAATATAACTACTATAATACTGCCCCCTATATACAAGAATATAACTACTATAATACTGCCCCTATATACAAGAATATAACTACTATAACACTGCTCCTATATACAGGAATATAACTACTATAATACTGCCCCCTATATACAAGAATATAACTACTATAATACTGCCTCCTATATACAAGAATATAACTACTATAACACTGCCCCTATATACAAGAATATAACTACTATAACACTGCTCCTATATACAGGAATATAACTACTATAATACTGCCCCCTATATACAAGAATATAACTACTATATGGGCATGGCCCCACGTGGCGGTTTTCCTCCGCCACTGTCCGCATCAATGCCGCACAGAATCTGCGTTGCAGATTCTGTGGCGGATCTGCCCAAAATGTGCAGTAAATTGATGCGGACTAGCTGCTGCGTATTGCGGTGAAAGTACTTCCCTTCTCTCTATCAGTGCAGGATAGAGAGAAGGGACAGCACTTTCCCTAGTGAAAGTAAACGTATTTCATACTTACCGGCCGTTGTCTTGGTGACGCGTCCCTCTTTCGGCATCCAGCCCGACCTCCCTGGATGACGCGGCATTCCATGTGACAGCTGCAGCCTGTGATTGGCTGCAGCCATCACTTAGACTGAAACGTCATCCTGGGAAGCCGGACTGGAGACAGAAGCAGGGAGTTCTCGGTAAGTATGAACTTCTATTTTTTTTACAGGTTGCTGTATATTGTGATCGGTAGTCACTGTCCAGGGTACAGAAACAGTTACTGCTGATCGCTTAACTCTTTCAGCACCCTGGACAGTGACAGTCGCCTAGCAACGCTCCCGTAATTACGGGAGCCCCATTGACTTCCTCAGTCTGGCTGTAGACCTAGAAATACATAGCTCCAGCCAGAATTAAGAAATGTCATGTTAAAAAACCAATACGCTCCGCAGCACACATAACATGTGCATGACAGCTGCGGACTTCATTGCCGAATTTAGAATCTCCATTGAAGTCAATGGAGAACTTCCGCAATGAGTCCGCCACTGGTCCGCAACATCCATTGTATGCTGCGGACACCAAATTCCGCACCGCAGCCTATGCTCCGCAGCAGAATTTTCAGCCTCGTCTAAACGAAGCCTACTAAAAAGAAGTGGAAGGCAATGGGGAAACGGGTCCGCTGCGGATTAACGCTGCGGAGTGTCCGCAGCGGAATTCAAGAGCAATTCTGCCACGTGGGGCTTTGCCCTTATAATGTCCCCTACGTACAAGAATATAACTACTATAATACTGTTCCTATATACAAGAATATAACTACTATAATACTGTTCCTATATACAAGAATATAACTACTATAATACTGCCCCTATATACAAGAATATAAATACTGTTCCTATATACAAGAATATAACTACTATAATACTGCCCCCTATATACAAGAATATAACTACTATAATACTGCTCCCTATATACAAGAATATAACTACTATAATACTGCTCCTATATACAAGAATATAACTACTATAATACTGCCCCCTATGTACAAGAATATAACTACTATAATACTGCCTCCTATATACAAGAATATAACAAATATAATACTGCCTCCTATATACAAGAGTATAACTACTATAATATTGCTCCTATATACAAGAATATAACTACTATAACACTGCCCCCTATATACAAGAATATAACTACTATAATACTGCCCCTATATACAAGAATATAACTACAATACTGCCCCTATATACAAGAATATAACTACTATAATACTGCTCCCTATACACAAGAATATAACTACTATAATACTGGCTCCTATATACAAGAATATAACTACTATACTACTGCTCCTATATACAAGAATATAACTACTATAATACTGCTCCTATATACAAGAATATAACTACTATAATACTGCCCCTATATACAAGAATATAATTACTATAATACTGCCCCTATATACAAGAATATAACTACTATAATACTGCTCCTATATAGAGGAATATAACTACTATAATACTGCTCCCTATATACAAGAATATAACTACTATAATACTGCTCCCTATATACAAGAATATAACTACTATAATACTGCTCCTATATACAGGAATATAACTACTATAATACTGCCTCCTATATACAAGAATATAACTACTATAATACTGCTCCTATATACAAGAATATAACTACTATACTACTGCTCCTATATACAAGAATATAACTACTATAATACTGCTCCTATATACAAGAATATAACTACTATAATACTGCCCCTATATACAAGAATATAATTACTATAATACTGCCCCTATATACAAGAATATAACTACTATAATACTGCTCCTATATAGAGGAATATAACTACTATAATACTGCTCCCTATATACAAGAATATAACTACTATAATACTGCTCCCTATATACAAGAATATAACTACTATAATACTCCTCCTATATACAGGAATATAACTACTATAATACTGCTCCCTATATACAAGAATATAACTACTATAATACTGCTCCTATATACAAGAATATAACTACTATAATACTGCTCCTATATACAAGAATATAACTACTATAACACTGCCCCCTATATACAAGAATATAACTACTATAATACTGCCCCCTATATACAAGAATATAACTATTAAAATACTGCTCTCTATATACAAGAATATAACTACTATAATACTGCCCCCTATATACAAGAATATAACTACTATAATACGGCTCCTATATACAAGAATATAACTACTATAACACTGCCCCCTATATACAAGAATATAACTACTATAATACTGCCCCCTATATACAAGAATATAACTATTAAAATACTGCTCTCTATATACAAGAATATAACTACTATAATACTGCCCCCTATATACAAGAATATAACTACTATAATACGGCTCCTATATACAAGAATATAACTACTATAATACTGCCCCTATATACAAGAATATAACTACTATAATACTGCTCCTATATACAAGAATATAACTACTATAATACTACTCCTATATACAAGAATATAACTACTATAATACTGCTCCTATATACAAAAATATAACTACTATAATACTGCCACCTATATACAAGAATATAACTACTATAATACTGCCACCTATATACAAGAATATAACTACAATAATACTGCCACTTATATACAAGAATATAACTACTATAACACTTACCCCTATATACAAGAATATAACTACTATAATACTGCTCCCATATACAAGAATATAACTACTATAATACTGCTCCTATATACAAGAATATAACTACTATAATACTGCTCCTATATACAAGAATATAACTACTATAATACTGCCCCCTATATACAAGAATATAACTACTATAACACATGCTATGCCGTCTTTGCCTTGAATTATGATATAAGACAGACATTTGGTCAGTGAGGAGAGTTTGATGTTGGTGCAGATATTTTTTCCCTGATTTTCTCCTGGACTTATTGTTCATAGTGAACTCTCTGTAACAATAGTTTTCTCTTTAATAGATATGGGGACAGTGATCCTTTCCTGACTCACATCCGGATGAGCAGCTCTGGATCAGTGCCCTGTTTTTCATGCCATATAAAGGCACCCGGCTGCCATAGACAGAGCAAGGGAAGAATTTCAGAAAAGCAGCTAAATTAAGACTCCTGTAATATTAAAAATAAACACTTCACTGATTCACTTCTGGGTGTTTTGAGCAGTAGGAAAGATAACGGGAACATTAATGTGAAATCCAATTCAACAGGAAAAAAGAAAAGAACTTGGGTATTCTAGTTACAAGTAAGATAAGAAGCAGTACTCAATGCCAAGCAGCAGCTGCTAAAGCAAATTTTTAGGTGCAAAAGAAAAAAATACACTAATTTTTTTGCAAATATATTGTAGCCCATCTATATTCTTATGTAAGCCCCCAATGGGGGAACATTTTTGGGCTCCACCCTATAAAAGGAAGTTATAGTAGAGCTGGAGAAGTTTCATCTACTAGAATAATGGATCAAACTGCTCGTTCTTATAAAGTCTTAACTTGATTGACATCAAAGACCCAGAACCATAAGTGTATGTTCACACGGCCTATTTTTGGACGTTTTTCGCGCTGTAAACACCCGAAAAACTAACGAAAAATCTGAAGCAGAACGCCTCCAGACATCTGCCCATTGATTTCAATGGGAAAAACGGTGATAGGATTAGATACAGTGGCTCTGCAGACAGTATCACACATGAAAGGGTTAGGGCATGTTCACACGTGGCGGAATTTCTGTGAAATTCCGCTGGGGACAGTCCGCACTGGAAATCCGCAGCAGACAGTCTGTCCATTGGTTTCCACACCATTTTAGATATCTTCGTGCAGACGTTGCGTAGCATAGGCTGCGGTGCGGAATTTGGTGTCCGCAGCATACACTGGCTGTTGCGGACGTGTAGCGGACTTGTTGCGGACTTGTGGCGTAATTTCTCCATTGACTTCAATGGAGAGTCAAAATTCTGCAATGAAATCCGCAGATTTTATGTGTGTTGCGTTGCGTATTGCTTTCACGAACCGGATCATTCTGGCTGGACCTATGTATTTCGAGGTCTATAGCCATACTGAGATGAAATGTTTTAAAAGACAGCAGGAAGTACTCTTCACCTGAATCCGCAACGGCTAATCCGCAGCAATTTACTGCACATTTTAGGCAAAGTCGCAACGGAATCTGCAACGCAGATTATGTGTGGCATTGATGCGGACAGTGTCGGCAGAAATACGCCACGTCTGAACATGCCCTTAGATACATTGCTCAGCAGACCGTGTCACATATGATGGGCTTAGATACAGTGGTTAAGCGGACAGTATCTATTAGATACACTGACTCAGCAGTATCCCACATGGTAGAATTAGATACACTGCTCAGCAGACAGTATCACACATGATAGGATTAGATACAGCGGCTCAGCAGACAGTATCACAAATGATAGGATTAGATACACTGCTCAGCAGACAGTATCACACATGATCGGATTAGATACACAGCTCAGCAGACCGTATCACACATGATAGGATTAGATACTGTAAAGGATCTGCCAGACAGCTTCTGTGTCAACGCCCGTGGGCAATCAGTCTGCACCTGCTTCTATATCTGTGAGACTGACTCCATCTTCCACCACCCAGGATGGCAGGCTTAGGAGTGGGAGAGCCTATCACAGCCTGGCCAGACGCAGCTAGCTCCCGCCCTCTGTCTATTTATACCTGCCTTTCCTGTTCCTCCTTTGCTTGTGATTCTTCTCTGCTGGTTTCCTGGCCCTGCTGCAGCTTCTTCAACTACTGACCCTCTGCTTGTTATTGACCTTGGCTTTACTGACCACTCTTCTGCTCTGCGTTTTGTACCTCGTAGACTCCTGGTTTGACTCGGCTCGTTCACTTCGCTTGTTGCTCACGGTGTCCCGTGGGCAACTTCCCCATTTCCCCGGCTTCTTTGTACCCTTGTCTGTTTGTCTGTCGTGCACCTATTAAGTGTAGGGACCGTCGCCCAGTTGTACCCCGTCGCCTAGGGCGGGTCGTTGCAAGTAGGCAGGGACTGAGTGGCGGGTAGATTAGGGCTCACCTGTCTGTCTCCCTACCCCATCATTACAGATACACAGCTCAGCAGACAGTATCACACATGATAGGATTAGATACACAGCTCAGCAGACAGTATCACACATGATAGGATTAGATACACGGCTCAGCAGACAGTATCACACATGATAGGATTAGATACACTGCTCAGCAGACAGTATCACACATGATAGGATTAGATACACTGCTCAGCATACAGTATGACACATGAAAGGGTTAGATACACAGCTCAGCAGACAGTATCACACAGGATAGGATTAGATACACTGCTCAGCATACAGTATGACACATGAAAGGGTTAGATACACTGCTCAGCAGACAGTGTCACATATGATGGGCTTAGATACAGTGGTTAAGCGGTCAGTATCTATTAGATACACTTCTGGGATGTCTGTGGCCTGGCGCTGGGCTCTTTTGAACTAGTATAAGCTGCGGTGACAGAATATGGAAGATGTTTAGATTCGCTTTATAAACCATGGGTTCAGGTCTGTATCCTGGATTCTTGTCGGGCTGTGATTGGGGGCGGCTCGGAGGTGACCCCCACATCCCATGACCTCCTCTTCTTTTTTTTTTTTTAGTCTATAGTTCCCAAGTCTATATTTTTCTCCTGAGCTAAAGTTGTCCATTATCTCGTCTCCTCTAAAAACAAGTTTCTGACTTTATCGCGGCTGTAATTTTATTGCCTCGTTGCGGTATGTCCTCTCCGGGGACACCTCATAAAATGCCAGGCGGGTTCTCTACCACGTGTTGGCGGGTGAGACGGAGGATCTTCTCTATAAATAGACGGTACTGCAGTATATCGCTGCCGGCTCCTCTACACTTGTCCAGGTTCTGCCATTCCTCTATTTTTGGGTCTCTTATAGGGGTAATATGCTGGTGGTCTCACAGCTTTCTACAAGCCCTGAACATCATATAAAGTAGTGCCCCCCTCAAGTTCCTTCTCGTCTTTTACTTTGCTTGTGTGTGTCGGTCTTCACTGCAGCACTGGCATTCTATTCATAACTTAGAAGGTGCGCTACAGTGCATGGAACTGTGGGATATATGTAGGGGCCGAGCTATATAGCAGATGGCGTATAATGCAAAAATGTCATTTAATGATCCCAGAGCAGTTTTAGCTGTTCATTCACACAGTGCTGTACTTAGAAAAGAAGGAGCTCCATGGAAAGATCACACGGGGCCCCCTGGTGCAGGGTTTTTTCCAACCTGGACAGAAGGGCTTTGGGTTTGTCCATGACCCTTGCAGTTCCTCCGGAAAGAGGAATCCTGCACCACTTCTTATCCAAAACAGATGGGACCATCCAGGACTAGGTCCCATCCAGGGACGTAATTTTAGCTTTTCCTTCTCACACAGCTGCAGAATTTGTTACCATGTTTCAGTATGGAGGCTAATCCAGGAAAGTAATTTGTGGTGCCGCTGTGTTTTTCTGCACTGAAACACTGTGACAAACTGCACCTGTGTGTGCAGGACTAAGTCCTATCCAGTCTCTGGATGTAAACAAGTTTGTTTTCATGTTCCGCTACACGTGTCTCCCGACCATACACCCCGCAAAGCCTTGTACCGCTGCGCCAGGGGAGGCGTCTCAGGGAGAAACTTCAGCTTTCTGGAATATTTTATCCGAAAATAGACTAAAAAACAAGATTTTCAGTTGCAATTTCCAGGAATAATGTCAGAAAAGGACAATGTCCTCATATAACGAGAATTAATGGGAGTCGCCGGCTCGTTGGCAGTCATCTGTGCCAAAAACCGAGACCTCTGCGGTCACAAGCCCTGCGAGAAGAAGCGAATCCAGGGGTGGAGAATGGGCCGTAGAGTTCGGGAAGAAGACGTCAAATTAACGTCCGTGGACCCTGGGATCTCGTTATCTGCGGACCTTCTACCAGGAACAGAATCCCCATCATTTTGAAGGGAAGGAGGGCGACGACTACTTTTGAGCACTTTTTGTAGTTCAAGCATTAGGATCTGCATTGTGGTCAGATGGGTTGGTCACATTTTTCCCTATGGCCTTTTTAGGTATATGGAGGACCAAATTCGAGTCCCCCTTTCCACCAGCCACTAAATAAAGGGGGCATCGCTGATGAACCCATTGGGTTTCAGAATCCGAAACTCTCATAACTCCTCATCAAGCGCATTTTTGGCAAGAAGGTGTTTTCCAAAGTGGACAACCCCTTTAAGAAACCGATGGTCTACATCTGTGGTCTCCAACTTGTGTGTCTTCAGCCATTCGAAAACTACAACTCCTATTCTCCAGTTGTCAGGGCATGCTGGGATTTGGAGACCCACCGGTTGGAGAATACCATTCTAGAACATGCCATAGTCTCAAAAAATACACACTGACTTCTAGGTCCACGCTGTTTTTCAATGGATACCTCTTCAAGAATCAGACCCGGGCTAGATGACATCTTGAGACACTATTCATCCGCATAGGTCAGAGCACACTCAAGATGAAAAAAGTCTCTAATCTGGAATCTAGAGTATTTTGTTAAACCAGATCCTAATACTGTACACCATGATCTTCGCGAAAGGGGCAGGGCTGTGACAACTTCTTCATAGCCCCGCCTTTTATTTATTTTTTTCTCTTTTTTTTGGGGGGCGGCCTGACCAAAATGGCAAATGGCTGCACAGGTATTATTAGAATGAACTACTAAAGCATTGGAGAGCTGTTCTAATATTGGTGGTGTTCCCCTTTTAAATGATGTTTGATTCTATGATCGGTTATGGCCGTCCTCAGGATAGAGCGTTTCTTTTCATTTGGAGATCTCTTCTGTGGTCCTCGGGTAGGAAGACGTTAATCCTTCCCTCTGACTTATCGGTTGTCCCTTTTTCCTAGCAGATGTCCAGACCCCCCCCCCTCCCCCCGTTATTCTTCCTTCTAATTATAATTTTCTTGGCAGAGTCGGTGTCTCAGACGTTCAGTGATAGCACGTTATCGAATGAGACTTCCGCTGGATTATAAACTTCCTCGGCTCATGTTTATATTGGTGAGCAGGGTACTATATGGTCTGATTGGGGCCCTATATGGTCTGATTGGGGCCCTATGCATGGGGGGCCACATGGGCTCAAGCCACATTAAAATACTGTACTCGAGGCAGACAAAGGGCAAATTGTCGCTCTAGACTTGTAGAATATCTAAAAAAAAATATCTATATTTCACTCTAAAAGTTGATAACATACACTTCTAGGGCTTCCGTCATTTATCGAGGTCCGATCATGAGCTCCACTTTCCAAAAAATTGACTGAAAAAGGAACAGAGATCCTTGGAAAGTTAAACATTTACATTTTTTTATCCAAAAATTGCATGTCTTAACATATATTTTATATTTTTTGTTTTACCTGACTGCACCAGCCATTGCAATGAATGGAAACCCAAAGTATTGGTAGAACTCAGGGTGCATGTGGGTATTCCTACCTCAGACTGAGTGCGTTCCCCTTCTGTACTTCTCGAAGTACGTATAAGAGCATCACTTTGAGGGTAACAAGAGCAGAAAGTGTCTGTGTATATGTGAAGGTGGGTGGCCAGGTGACTAACAGACTGAGCTCTGTAAATCCAAAATGGCTGACTGTAGTTGCAACTTCCTGTCCCCAGGAAGAGCAGCTCAGAAGGCCCAGCGGCGGGGCCTCCAGAGATTAAGAACATTTATGATGTTGGGAATACCCCTTTAAGGCCAGGATTACATGCACATGATTGAATTTAACGTGAAGCTGTCATCCCCCTCCCCCGCTGTAGTGATTGAAAATTGTGGGATTGTTCTGTAAGGGATTCCTGTAAGCGGGGAGCAGGTTACTGGGGCTAACCGCAAACATGGATGATCTTTTTAGATTTGGACTGAAGCTCTGATTTATGGTTCATTTCTCAAAATAAATCTTATTGAACACTAAATGTAATTATTAAATAGAGAGAATAAACGAATAAGCTAAATTCTACAAATTATAACAAGTATTTTATGGGATATGATATTTCTCTTTCGTTGAAAGTGATGACAATGTTATCATAAGATACTTCAACGAGGCCGAGGGCTAAGACAACAATCTGATTTCCTCTCTACTATCAGATAAACTCCGGAATGTTGGGATTTGGGTCCTGTGCAGTGATGTAACCAAACTACAGCGATACAAGGTCCGAAAAAGTCACGTTGTACTAATGGTTGGAACATTCCCGGAATATTATGACTGTTTCTTAGATGCAAATAAATCCGAATAATACTATAAGACTGCCCCCTATACACAAGGATATATAACTATAATACTGCCCCTATATACAAGAATATAACTACTATAATACTGCTCCTATATACAAGAATATAACTACTATAATACTGTTACTATATACAAGAATATAACTACTATAATACTGCCCCCTATATACAAGAATATAACTACTATAATACTGCCCCCTATATACAAGAATATAACTACTATAATACTGCTCCTATATACAAGAATATAACTACTATAACACTGCCTCCTATATACAGGAATATAACTACTATAATACTGCTCCTATATACAAGAATATAACTACTATAATACTGCCTGTATATACAAGAATATAACTACTATAATACTGCCTCCTATATACAAGAATATATCTACTATAATACTGCCCCTATATACAAGAATATAACTACTATAATACTGCTCCTATATACAAGAATATAACTACTATAATACTGCTCCCTATATACAAGAATATAACTAGTATAATACTGCTCCTGTATACAAGAATATAACTACTATAATACTGCCCCTATATACAAGAATATAACTACTATAATACTGCCTCCTATATACAAGAATATAACTACTGTAATACTGCTCCTATATACAAGAATATAACTACTATAATACTGCACCTATATACAAGAATATAACTACTATAATACTGCTCCTATATACAAGAATATAACTACTATAATACTGCCCTATATACAAGAATATAACTACTATAATACTGCTCCCTATATACAAGAATATAACTACTATAATACTGTTCCTATATACAAGAATATATCTACTATAATACTGCCTCCTATATACAAGAATATAAGTACTATAATACTGCCTCCTATATACAAGAATATAACTACTATAATACTGCTCCTATATACAAGAATATAACTACTATAATACTGCCCCTATATACAAGAATATAACTACTATAATACTGCTCCTATATACAAGAATATAACTACTATAATACTGCCCCTATATACAAGAATATAACTACTATAATACTACTCCTATATACAAGAATATAACTACTATAATACTCCCTCCTATATACAAGAATAGAACTACTATAATACTGCTCCTATATACAAGAATATAACTACTATAATACTGCCTCCAATATACAAGAATATAACTACTGTAATACTGCCTCCAATATACAAGAATATAACTACTGTAATACTGCTCCTATATACAAGAATATAACTACTATAATACTGCTCCTATATACAAGAATATAACTACTATAATACTGCCCTATATACAAGAATATAACTACTGTAATACTGCTCCTATATACAAGAATATAACTACTATAATACTGCACCTATATACAAGAATATAACTACTATAATACTGCTCCTATATACAAGAATATAACTACTATAATACTGCCCTATATACAAGAATATAACTACTATAATACTGCTCCCTATATACAAGAATATAACTACTATAATACTGTTCCTATATACAAGAATATATCTACTATAATACTGCCTCCTATATACAAGAATATAAGTACTATAATACTGCCTCCTATATACAAGAATATAACTACTATAATACTGCTCCTATATACAAGAATATATCTACTATAATACTGCCTCCAATATACAAGAATATAACTACTGTAATACTGCCTCCAATATACAAGAATATAACTACTGTAATACTGCTCCTATATACAAGAATATAACTACTATAATACTGCTCCTATATACAAGAATATAACTACTATAATACTGCCCTATATACAAGAATATAACTACTATAATACTGCTCCCTATATAAAAGAATATAACTACTATAATACTGTTCCTATATACAAGAATATATCTACTATAATACTGCTCCTATATACAAGAATATAACTACTATAATACTGCTCCTGTATACAAGAATATAACTACTATAATACTGTACCTATATACAAGAATATAACTACTATAATACTGCCTCCTATATACAAGAATATAACTACTATAATACTGCCCCCTATACACAAGGATATATAACTATAATACTGCCCCTATATACAAGAATATAACTACTATAATACTGCCTGTATATACAAGAATATAACTACTATAATACTGCCCCCTATATACAAGAATATAACTACTATAATACTGCTCCTATATACAAGAATATAACTACTATAATACTGCCTCCTATATACAAGAATATAACTACTATAATACTGCCCCTATATACAAGAATATAACTACTATAATACTGCCCCTATATACAAGAATATAACTACTATAATACTGCCTCCTATATACAAGAATATAAATACTATAATACTGCTCATATATACAAGAATATAACTACTATATTACTGCTCCCTGTATACAAGAATATAACTACTATAATACTGGTCCTATATACAAGAATATAACTACTATAATACTGCCCCTATATACAAGAATATAACTACTATAATACTGCCCCCTATATACAAGAATATAACTACTATAATACTGCTCCTATATGCACGAATATAACTACTATAAAACTCCCTCCTATATACAAGAATATAACTACTATAATACTGCTCCTATATACAAGAATATAACTACTATAATACTGCCTCCAATATACAAGAATATAACTACTGTAATACTGCCTCCAATATACAAGAATATAACTACTGTAATACTGCTCCTATATACAAGAATATAACTACTATAATACTGCTCCTATATACAAGAATATAACTACTATAATACTGCCCTATATACAAGAATATAACTACTATAATACTGCTCCCTATATACAAGAATATAACTACTATAATACTGTTCCTATATACAAGAATATATCTACTATAATACTGTTCCTATATACAAGAATATAACTACTATAATACTGCTCCTGTATACAAGAATATAACTACTATAATACTGTACCTATATACAAGAATATAACTACTATAATACTGCTCCCTATATACAAGAATATAACTACTATAATACTGTTCCTATATACAAGAATATATCTACTATAATACTGCCTCCTATATACAAGAATATAAGTACTATAATACTGCCTCCTATATACAAGAATATAACTACTATAATACTGCTCCTATATACAAGAATATATCTACTATAATACTGCCTCCAATATACAAGAATATAACTACTGTAATACTGCCTCCAATATACAAGAATATAACTACTGTAATACTGCTCCTATATACAAGAATATAACTACTATAATACTGCTCCTATATACAAGAATATAACTACTATAATACTGCCCTATATACAAGAATATAACTACTATAATACTGCTCCCTATATAAAAGAATATAACTACTATAATACTGTTCCTATATACAAGAATATATCTACTATAATACTGCTCCTATATACAAGAATATAACTACTATAATACTGCTCCTGTATACAAGAATATAACTACTATAATACTGTACCTATATACAAGAATATAACTACTATAATACTGCCTCCTATATACAAGAATATAACTACTATAATACTGCCCCCTATACACAAGGATATATAACTATAATACTGCCCCTATATACAAGAATATAACTACTATAATACTGCCTGTATATACAAGAATATAACTACTATAATACTGCCCCCTATATACAAGAATATAACTACTATAATACTGCTCCTATATACAAGAATATAACTACTATAATACTGCCTCCTATATACAAGAATATAACTACTATAATACTGCCCCTATATACAAGAATATAACTACTATAATACTGCCCCTATATACAAGAATATAACTACTATAATACTGCCTCCTATATACAAGAATATAAATACTATAATACTGCTCATATATACAAGAATATAACTACTATATTACTGCTCCCTGTATACAAGAATATAACTACTATAATACTGGTCCTATATACAAGAATATAACTACTATAATACTGCCCCTATATACAAGAATATAACTACTATAATACTGCCCCCTATATACAAGAATATAACTACTATAATACTGCTCCTATATGCACGAATATAACTACTATAAAACTCCCTCCTATATACAAGAATATAACTACTATAATACTGCTCCTATATACAAGAATATAACTACTATAATACTGCCTCCAATATACAAGAATATAACTACTGTAATACTGCCTCCAATATACAAGAATATAACTACTGTAATACTGCTCCTATATACAAGAATATAACTACTATAATACTGCTCCTATATACAAGAATATAACTACTATAATACTGCCCTATATACAAGAATATAACTACTATAATACTGCTCCCTATATACAAGAATATAACTACTATAATACTGTTCCTATATACAAGAATATATCTACTATAATACTGCTCCTATATACAAGAATATAACTACTATAATACTGCTCCTGTATACAAGAATATAACTACTATAATACTGTACCTATATACAAGAATATAACTACTATAATACTGCCTCCTATATACAAGAATATAACTACTATAATACTGCCCCCTATAAACAAGAATATAACTACTATAATACTGCCCCCTATACACAAGGATATATAACTATAATACTGCCCCTATATACAAGAATATAACTACTATAATACTGCCCCCTATATACAAGAATATAACTACTATAATACTGCTCCTATATACAAGAATATAACTACTATAATACTGCCCCCTATATACAAGAATATAAATACTATAATACTGCCCCCTATATACAAGAATATAACTACTATAATACTGCCCCCTATATACAAGAATATAACTACTATAATACTGCCCCCTATATACAAGAATATAACTACTATAATACTGCCCCCTATATACAAGAATATAACTACTATAATACTGCTCCTATATACAAGAATATAACTACTATAATACTGCCCCCTATATACAAGAATATAACTACTATAATACTGCCCCCTATATACAAGAATATAACTACTATAATACTGCCCCCTATATACAAGAATATAACTACTATAATACTGCCCCCTATATACAAGAATATAACTACTATAATACTGCCTCTATATACAAGAATATAACTACTATAATACTGCTCCTATATACAAGAATATAACTACTATAATACTGCCCCTATATACAAGAATATAACTACTATAATACTGAGCCTATATACAAGAATATAACTACTATAATACTGCCCCTATATACAAGAATATAACTACTATAATACTGCCCCCTATATACAAGAATATAACTACTATAATACTGCCCCCTATATACAAGAATATAACTACTATAATACTGCCCCTATATACAAGAATATAACTACTATAATACTGCCCCCTATATACAAGAATATAACTACTATAATACTGCCCCTATATACAGGAATATAACTACTATAATACTGCCTCCTATATACAAGAATATAACTACTATAATACTGCCCCCTATATACAAGGATATAACTACTATAATACTGCCCCCTATATACAAGAATATAACTAATATAATACTGCCCCCTATGTACAAGAATATAACTACTATAATACTGCCTGATATATACAAGAATATAACTACTATAATACTGCCTCCTATATACAAGAATATAACTACTATAATACTTCTCCTATATACAAGAATATAACTACTATAATACTGCCCCTATATACAAGGATATAACTACTATATTACTGCCCCCTATATACAAGAATAGAACTACTATAATACTGCCCCCTATATACAAGAATATAACTACTATAATACTGCCCCTATATACAAGAATATAACTACTATAATACTGCCCCCTATATACAAGAATATAACTACTATAATACTGCCCCCTATATATAAGAATATAACTACTATAATACTGCCCCTATATACAGGAATATAACTACTATAATACGGCCTCCTATATACAAGAATATAACTACTATAATACGGCCTCCTATATACAAGAATATAACTACTATAATACTGCCTCCTATATACAAGAATATAACTACTATAATACTGCCCCCTATATACAAGGATATAACTACTATAATACTGCCCCCTATATACAAGAATATAACTAATATAATACTGCCCCCTATGTACAAGAATATAACTACTATAATACTGCCTGATATATACAAGAATATAACTACTATAATACTGCTCCTATATACAAGAATATAACTACTATAATACTGCCCCTATATACAAGGATGTAACTACTATAATACTGCCCCCTATATACAAGAATATAACGACTATAATACTGCCCCTATATACAAGAATATAACTACTATAATACTGTTCCTATATACAAGAATATAACTACTATAATACTGCCCCCTATATACAAGAATATAACTACTATAATACTGCTCCTATATACAAGAATAAAACTACTATAATACTGCCCCCTATATACAAGAATATAACTACTATAATACTGCCCCTATATACAAGAATATAACTACTATAATACTGCCTCCTATATACAAGAATATAACTACTATTATACTCCCCTATATACAAGAATAGAACTACTATAATACTGCTCCTATATACAAGAATATAACTACTATAATACTGCCCCTATATACAAGAATATAACTACTATAATACTCCTCCTATATACAAGAATATAACTACTATAATACTGTACCTATATACAAGAATATAACTACTGTATTACTGCCCCTATACACAATATAACTACTATAATACTACTCCTATATACAAGAATATAACTACTATAATACTACTCCTATATACAAGAATATAACTACTATACTACTGCCTCCTATATACAAGAATATAACTACTATAATACTGCCCCTATATACAAGAATATAACTACTATAATACTGCCTCCTATATACAAGAATATAACTACTATAATACTCCTCCTATATACAAGAATATAACTACTATAATACTGTCCCTATATACAAGAATATAACTACTGTAATACTGCCCCTATACACAATATAACTACTATAATACTACTCCTATATACAAGAATATAACTACTATAATACTACTCCTATATACAAGAATATAACTACTATACTACTGCCTCCTATATACAAGAATATAACTACTATAATACTGCCCCTATATACAAGAATATAACTACTATAATACTGCCCCCTATATACAAGAATATAACTACTATAATACTGCCCCCTATATACAAGAATATAACTACTATAATACTGCCCCCTATATACAAGAATATAACTACTATAATACTTCCACCTATATACAAGAATATAACTACTATAATACTGCTCCCTATATACAAGAATATAACTACTATAATACTGCTCCCTATGCACAAGAATATAACTACTATAATACTGCCCCTATATACAAGAATATAACTACTATAATACTTCCCCCTATATACAAGAATATAACTACTATAATACTGCCCCCTATATACAAGAATATAACTACTATAATACTGTCCCTATATACAAGAATATAACTACTATAATACTGCCTCCTATATACAAGAATATTACTACTATAATACTGCTCCTATATACAAGAATATAACTACTATAATACTGCCCCTATATACAAGAATATAACTACTATAATACTGCCCCTATATACAAGAATATAACTACTATAATACTGCTCCTATATACAATAATATAACTACTATAATACTGTTCCTATATACAAGAATATAACTACTATAATACTGCCCCCTATATACAAGAATATAACTACTATAATACTGCTCCTATATACAAGAATATAACTACTATAATATTGCTCCTATATACAAGAATATAACTACTATAATACTGCCCCTATATACAAGAATATAACTACTATAATACTGTCCCTATATACAAGAATATAACTACTATAATACTGCCTCCTATATACAAGAATATTACTACTATAATACTGCTCCTATATACAAGAATATAACTACTATAATACTGCCCCTATATACAAGAATATAACTACTATAATACTGCCCCTATATACAAGAATATAACTACTATAATACTGCTCCTATATACAATAATATAACTACTATAATACTGTTCCTATATACAAGAATATAACTACTATAATACTGCCCCCTATATACAAGAATATAACTACTATAATACTGCTCCTATATACAAGAATATAACTACTATAATATTGCTCCTATATACAAGAATATAACGACTATAATACTGCTCCTATATACAAGAATATAACTACTATAATACTGCCCCCTGTGGTCTGTACTTATGATGCGTTGCAGACTGATTTTTCATGGCTTGCGGGGCTGTAGAACCCTTTAATCATAACGTCAGTTATTATTTTGTAAATGTTGGTTGTAATGATGGGGTTGTGTTTTTTTGGGGGGGGGGGTTCTATTCTCTTCTGCGTGGTCTGTATGAAGGAGCTGGTGAGTTGATGTATATTTGCAGGAAGGCAGGAGAGGGATTTATTGCTGCCTGGAAGGAGCGGGGTGGGGGTGTAAGACATGGGGTTTGCTACTCTTGTGACCTAACCATCTGGAAAGCAGAGACTGTTGGGCTGAATCCTGCATGCAGAAAACTGAAGTGAAAAGCCTCCATATTTGGTGAAGTAGCTCTTGGCCTTGTTCCGCGCTCCCAGCCCAGTCCTATCTCGCCCCTGTCAGTCTGTTAACCCCCGCCATGCTGAGGAGCCCCTTAACCCAGCAAAAAAGTAGTTAAAACCAAAATCCATTGTATAAACCATCAATATATATTTAGAACACTGATCTCTAAAAGTTGTGCAAAGTAAAAAAAAAAAAACGTTTGCCTCAAGAGCTTGCAGTCTGTGTCCGTGCAGCGCAGGAAGCTTTTGTTTAGTAGATGTTTTTGTTTCCACTTTGGTCCGCACAGTTGTCTCACAGCACTGGAGTCCTGGGTTCAAATCTGACCTAGGGCGACATCTGCATGGAGTTTGTATGATCTCCGCCGTGCTTCCATGGGGTTTCTCCAGTTTCCGCCCGCAAGAACATAAATTTGCATTGTAAAATACTTCTGTGCTGCGCTCTGGTATGTGTTGTGCTATATAAGCAACATAAATAAGATAAATATGATACGGGATTCCCTAATATGCTATTGTCAAGCAGGATTCCTTTTGATAAAAAGGGCCCTCATTATAGCGCTGCCACAGTGCCCCTATAGTAATAATGCCTGCCACAGTGCCCCTATAATAATAGTGCCTGCCACAGTGCCCTATAGTAATAATGCCTGCCACAGTGCCCCTATAATAATAGTGCCTGCCACAGTGCCCCTAAAGTAATAGTGCCTGCCACAGTGCCTCTTTAGTAATAGTGCCTGCCACAGTGCCTGTATAGTAATAGTGCCTGCCACAGTGCCCCTATAATAATAGTGCCTGCCACAGTGCCTCTATAGTAATAGTGCCTGCCACAGTGCCTCTATAATAATAATGCCTGCCACAGTGCCCCTATAATAATAGTGCCTGCCACAGTGCCCCTATAGTAATGTGCCTGCCACAGTGCCTCTATAGTAATAGTGTCTGCCACAGTGCCTCTATAGTAATAGTGTCTGCCACAGTGCCTCTATAGTAATAGTGCCTGCCACAGTGCCCCTATAATAATAGTGCCTGCCACAGTGCCTCTATAGTAATAATGCCTGCCACAGTGCCTCTATAGTATTATTGCCTGCCACAGTGCCCCTATAATAATAGTGCCTGCCACAGTGCCCTATAGTAATAATGCCTGCCACAGTGCCCCTATAGTAATAGTGCCTGCCACAGTGCCCCTATAGTAATAGTGCCTGCCACAGTGCCCCTATAGTAATAGTGCCTGCCACAGTGCCCTTTTAATAATAGTGCCTGCCACAGTGCCCTTTTAATAATCGTGCCTGCCACAGTGCCCCTATAGTAATAGTGCCTGCCACAGTGCCTCTATAGTAATAGTGCCTGCCACAGTGCCTCTATAATAATAATGCCTGCCACAGTGCCCCTATAGTAATAGTGCCTGCCACAGTGCCTCTATAGTAATCGTGCCTGCCACAGTGCCTCTATAATAATAGTGCCTGCCACAGTGCCCCTATAATAATAGTGCCTGCCACAGTGCCCCTATAGTAATATTGCCTGCCACAGTGCCTCTATTATAATAATGCCTGCCACAGTGCCCTATAATAATAGTGCCTGCCACAGTGCCCCTATAGTAATAGTGCCTGCCACAGTGCCTCTATTATAATAATGCCTGCCACAGTGCCCCTATAATAATAGTGCCTGCCACAGTGCCCCTATAGTAATAGTGATTATGCCGGTCTATCAGAATTCTGCTACATGACTGTGTTTGGTCTCGTGATTGGAGGAGAATTTGCATATAATGTCGGTCTGCTGCCAGGGCCAGTGTATATCCCCCCCTTACACCGCTCAAATCCCTGGCGTCCCTCTCCGGCCATCTGACGAGTTGGGAATTACGGGTTACGATGTAGAGACAGAAGTGCAGAGGGGACGATGAAAAAACAGTTTACTGCCCGAGAGCCTGGGAAAAAATTAGGGAGTATCTGTAGACAACTGGAAAATAAACACTGGGCTCTGGGGCCGCACAGAAACGTTCTGCTATTATTAGCAACTTAAATAGATTCAGAGATTTGGAGAATTTTTTTTCCTCCTAGTTGAGAAAAAAAAAATTAAAAGTCTCTGCCTCTGCTGCGACCCTTTTACCCGTGGGAGAAAAACTTTATCGGCGCACATCTACAGATTTCCGGAGGAGGCGAGGCGAAATGCCATCTATAATGGGAAAATAAAACACTGGGATTTAAAAAAATATATAAAAAAAAAAAAAAAGTTCCACATTTTTTTCCGCTGATTCTTGTTTTTTTTACTCCAGAAATGCCAACATAAAGTCAGGGGCAAATATCAAAATGATTCCTCCCTCCTGGCACTGGGTCAATCTGCCGCATCTTAATCACAGGTCAGAGGGGGATCGGAAAGAAAAGCTCGGTGAAGTGTGGGCCGCTTCCAATACCTTGGCATATGATTTAGTGCTGTGGCGACCTGGCCCGACCTTTTGCCCCCTCCATGGGGTGGGTTCTATGTAGCGCTGGTTTTCCCTGTTTTTTGATGGAAGCGTTAAGTGCGGGAGATCCTAAACTTTTTGGCTTTTTGTTGTAACGTGGATTTAGGATTTGAACGATCTTACGCCATGTTCGGGTAGACTCCCTTCATTATACGGGCGAAGCGGGTGATGTATGTTTTGGGGAATTTTTTGGGCAAATCATCAAAATATTGGAATGTTCTTTGGATGGACGAAACATTTATCACAGCTTTTTTATTTTAGGGAGAAATACTTTTTAGAGATTCACATGTAACTTTGGTCAAGCAACATCCAACGATTTTAGACCTGCGGCGCCTGCCCACTTTGCCTCGGCGTCATCTTACAATTTTGACCCTGCGGCATCTGCCCATTTTAGGCCGAATTCAGATGAACGTGGGGAAACTCAGATGTGAAAAACGGCCGCTATTCACGTACGAGTTGCCCCCGCACGAGTCCCGTTTTCACGGATCCCCATGGACTTGAGTCTATGGAGGGATCCGTGAAAACAGAACAAAATAGGACATGTTCTATTTTTCAACGGACCCTTCACATGGTCCATGAAACAACGGCTGCGTGAACGGCGCCATGAAAATACACCCGTCCGCGTGACAGCCCTCATTTTTACAGCCATCACACGGGCGTACACCACGGTCTTCTGAATAAGCCCTCACGATGTTGGTCTTGGGTCATCTTACAATTTTGGCGCTGCGGCGTCTGCCCGTTTTGGCCCTGCGGCGTCTGATAACTTTAACCCATTTTGTCCCCTTGGCATAATACAGATAAATCTTTTTCTTCTCGCCACTTTTACGGGTGCGCTGATCAGCATGTCTGTCGTTTATCACGGGCAGCGATTTTACAACTTTTTCTGGGTGAAATTCCGTGTCAGACATTTGTGTGCGCCATTTTCACAGGTGACGAGTCCTGCGGGTGTGAACTTCTGTATCATTCCTGAGGCGGTAAATGATGACACATAAGACCCCTGTCTGGAGCTCCCACCATTCATCCTGCTTCATCCTCCATAGAAGACGTCTTGCGGGAGGTGATTCAGGAGGGTCCTCGGTCGTTCTTGCAGGAGGAGAATGCGCCATTGTTCTCCATAGAGACGAGAGTCCCGGAATCCATCGTGATTTCTGCCAACAGTGAGGGGCACAGAGTTATGCCCACCTATCCCAACTTAGTTCTTGCGTAATAAAAGTTCTGCAACTTTCTATTAGGCCTCATTTACACAAGCGTAATATATGCGCGTGCGACGCGCGTGCTTTTCACACGTGTCGTACGCACCTATATTACTCTATGGGGCAGTGCAGACGATGCGTGAATTTTGCGCAGCGCGAGTGCGTTGCGTAAAACTCACAACATGTTCTATAATCGTGCGTTTTTCGCGCATCACGCACCCATTGAAGTCAATGGGTGCGTGAAAACCACGAAGGTCGCACGGAAGCACTTCCGTGCGAACTGCGTGATTCGCGCAAGAGCTGTCAAACTGAATGTAAACAGAAAAGCACCACGTGCTTTTCTGTTTACAAACATCCGAACGGAGTGTCTTAGACATGAGCGAACCGAACTTTACCGGGTTCGGCCAAACTCGTTTTGACCGAACCCGGCAGGAGACAGTCACTGTGCAGGGTGCTGAAAGAGTTCAACTGGTTCAGCACCCTGGACAGTGACTTCCGATTCCAATATACGTGAACGTGTAAAAAAAAAAAAAGTTCTGACTTACCGATAACTCCCGGCTTCTTCCTCCAGTCTGACCTCCCGGGATGACAATTCAGTCCAAGTGACAGCTGCAGCCAATCACAAGCCAAGCACAGGCTGCAGCGGTCACATGGACTGCCGCGTCATCCAGGGAGGTGGGGCCAGATGTCAAGAGAGGCGCGTCACCAAGGACGCGTCACCAAGGACGCGTCACCAAGGCAATGGCCGGGAAGTTCTCGGTAAGTACGAACCTCTTTTTTTTTTAACAGGTTACTCGATATGGTGATCGGAATGCACTGTCGAGGGTGCTGAAAGAGTTACTGCCGATCAGTTAACTCTTTCAGCACCATGGACAGTGACTGACGTCGACTAGCCTCATCTCTATGATGGCGGCTGCGAAAATCACGCAGCCACAAATCATACACGGATGACACACGGAGCTGTCAAGTGCCTTTTGCGCACGCAAAACGCTGCGTTTTTTGCGCGCGCAAAACGCACACGCTCGTGTAAATGAGGCCTTATACTTTGTGTTCTAACTCCTCACCATTTGAAAGATCTCTGCTAACAGTCAGTGAATAGGATTATTCCTGTTTATATTCAGATGCTGAAAACATGTCCTAACTTAATACTTCTCTTAGCAGAGGGAGCTTCTCCGCTCGCCGAGGACTCCCCGGGCACAGCCCTACTGTAAGCATATATGGACAGTGACATCAGGGCTTCCCCCTAGGAGCGGAATCCCAACTCTCCTCCTCCAGTATCTGCCTAATTATGTAGCAATACATCTCCTGCTCCAGTATCTGCCTAATTATGTAGCAATACATCTCCTCCTCCAGTATCTCTGCCTAATTATGTAGCAATACATCTCCTCCTCCAGTATCTGCCTAATTATGTAGCAATACATTTCCTCCTCCAGTATCTGCCTAATTATGTAGCAATACATTTCCTCCTCCAGTATCTCTGCCTAATTATGTAGCAATACATCTCCTCCTCCAGTATCTGCCTAATTATGTAGCAATACATCTCCTCCTCCAGTATCTGCCTAATTATGTAGCAATACATCTCCTCCTCCAGTATCTCTGCCTAATTATGTAGAAATACATCTCCTCCTCCAGTATCTGCCTAATTATGTAGCAATACATCTCCTCCTCCAGTATCTGCCTAATTATGTAGCAATACATCTCCTCCTCCAGTATCTGCCTAATTATGTAGCAATACATCTCCTCCTCCTCCAGTATCTGCCTAATTATGTAGCAATACATCTCCTCCTCCAGTATCTCTGCCTAATTATGTAGCAATACATCTCCTCCTCCAGTATCTCTGCCTAATTATGTAGCAATACATCTCCTCCTCCAGTATCTCTGCCTAATTATGTAGCAATACATCTCCTCCTCCAGTATCTGCCTAATTATGTAGCAATACATCTCCTCCTCCAGTATCTGCCTAATTATGTAGCAATACATCTCCTCCAGTATCTGCCTAATTATGTAGCAATACATCTCCTCCTCCAGTATCTGCCTAATTATGTAGCAATACATCTCCTCCTCCAGTATCTCTGCCTAATTATGTAGCAATACATCTCCTCCTCCAGTATCTCTGCCTAATTATGTAGCAATACATCTCCTCCTCCAGTATCTGCCTAATTATGTAGCAATACATCTCCTCCTCCAGTATCTGCCTAATTATGTAGCAATACATCTCCTCCTCCAGTATCTGCCTAATTATGTAGCAATACATCTCCTCCTCCAGTATCTCTGCCTAATTATGTAGCAATACATCTCCTCCTCCAGTATCTGCCTAATTATGTAGCAATACATCTCCTCCTCCAGTATCTCTGCCTAATTATGTAGCAATACATCTCCTCCTCCAGTATCTGCCTAATTATGTAGCAATACATCTCCTCCTCCAGTATCTGCCTAATTATGTAGCAATACATTTCCTCCTCCAGTATCTGCCTAATTATGTAGCAATACATCTCCTCCTCCAGTATCTCTGCCTAATTATGTAGCAATACATCTCCTCCTCCAGTATCTGCCTAATTATGTAGCAATACATCTCCTCCTCCAGTATCTCTGCCTAATTATGTAGCAATACATCTCCTCCTCCAGTATCTGCCTAATTATGTAGCAATACATCTCCTCCTCCAGTATCTGCCTAATTATGTAGCAATACATCTCCTCCTCCAGTATCTGCATAATTATGTAGCAATACATCTCCTCCTCCAGTATCTGCCTAATTATGTAGCAATACATCTCCTCCTCCAGTATCCGCCTAATTATGTAGCAATACATCTCCTCCTCCAGTATCTGCCTAATTATGTAGCAATACATCTCCTGCTCCAGTATCTCTGCCTAATTATGTAGCAATACATCTCCTCCTCCAGTATCTGCCTAATTATGTAGCAATACATCTCCTCCTCCAGTATCTGCCTAATTATGTAGCAATACATCTCCTCCTCCAGTATCTCTGCCTAATTATGTAGCAATACATCTCCTCCTCCAGTATCCGCCTAATTATGTAGCAATACATCTCTTCCTCCAGTATCTGCCTAATTATGTAGCAATACATCTCCTCCTCCAGTATCTGCCTAATTATGTAGCAATACATCTCCTCCTCCAGTATCTCTGCCTAATTATGTAGCAATACATCTCCTCCTCCAGTATCTGCCTAATTATGTAGCAATACATCTCCTCCTCCAGTATCTGCCTAATTATGTAGCAATACATCTCCTCCTCCAGTATCCGCCTAATTATGTAGCAATACATCTCCTCCTCCAGTATCTGCCTAATTATGTAGCAATACATCTCCTCCTCCAGTATCTCTGCCTAATTATGTAGCAATACATCTCCTCCTCCAGTATCTGCCTAATTATGTAGCAATACATCTCCTCCTCCAGTATCTGCCTAATTATGTAGCAATACATCTCCTCCTCCAGTATCTGCCTAATTATGTAGCAATACATCTCCTCCTCCAGTATCTCTGCCTAATTATGTAGCAATACATCTCCTCCTCCAGTATCCGCCTAATTATGTAGCAATACATCTCCTGCTCCAGTATCTGCCTAATTATGTAGCAATACATCTCCTCCTCCAGTATCTCTGCCTAATTATGTAGCAATACATCTCCTCCTCCAGTATCTGCCTAATTATGTAGCAATACATCTCCTCCTCCAGTATCTCTGCCTAATTATGTAGCAATACATCTCCTCCTCCAGTATCTGCCTAATTATGTAGCAATACATCTCCTCCTCCAGTATCCGCCTAATTATGTAGCAATACATCTCCTCCTCCAGTATCTCTGCCTAATTATGTAGCAATACATCTCCTCCTCCAGTATCCTGCCTAATTATGTAGCAATACATCTCCTCCTCCAGTATCTCTGCCTAATTATGTAGCAATACATCTCCTCCTCCAGTATCTGCCTAATTATGTAGCAATACATCTCCTCCTCCAGTATCTGCCTAATTATGTAGCAATACATCTCCTCCTCCAGTATCTGCCTAATTATGTAGCAATACATCTCCTCCTCCAGTATCTGCCTAATTATGTAGCAATACATCTCCTCCTCCAGTATCTGCCTAATTATGTAGCAATACATCTCCTCCTCCAGTATCTGCCTAATTATGTAGCAATACATCTCCTCCTCCAGTATCTGCCTAATTATGTAGCAATACATCTCCTCCTCCAGTATCTCTGCCTAATTATGTAGCAATACATCTCCTCCTCCAGTATCTCTGCCTAATTATGTAGCAATACATCTCCTCCTCCAGTATCTGCCTAATTATGTAGCAATACATCTCCTGCTCCAGTATCTGCCTAATTATGTAGCAATACATCTCCTGCTCCAGTATCCTGCCTAATTATGTAGCAATACATCTCCTCCTCCAGTATCTGCCTAATTATGTAGCAATACATCTCCTCCTCCAGTATCTGCCTAATTATGTAGCAATACATCTCCTCCTCCAGTATCTGCCTTCAGGACCGTAGGAAAGCTGGGTGATTCCCGTGGTAGCCATAATGATTTTGAACTAACTGTCCCACACTAGAAAGTGATGATCTGAATGTTCCAGACCTGTGATAACTTATAATTCACCATTTCATATAACTGGACAAAAACTAATTTTGTTGTGTTGTTTCAAATGCCGACTTTAGTGCTGCGTCATCTGGTAGTTGTAGCCTTGCCCCACCCCACAACATGGCCCTGCGGCGTCCCACAACATGGCCCTGCGGCGTCCCACAGCATGGCCCTGCGGCGTCCCACAGCATGGCCCTGCGGCGTCCCACAGCATGGCCCTGCGGCGTCCCACAGCATGGCCCTGCGGCGTCCCACAGCATGGCCCTGCGGCGTCCCACAGCATGGCCCTGCGGCGTCCCACAGCATGGCCCTGCGGCGTCCCACAGCATGGCCCTGCGGCGTCCCACAGCATGGCCCTGCGGCGTCCCACAGCATGGCCCTGCGGCGTCCCACAGCATGGCCCTGCGGCGTCCCACAGCATGGCCCTGCGGCGTCCCACAGCATGGCCCTGCGGCGTCCCACAGCATGGCCCTGCGGCGTCCCACAGCATGGCCCTGCGGCGTCCCACAGCATGGCCCTGCGGCGTCCCACAGCATGGCCCTGCGGCGTCCCACAGCATGGCCCTGCGGCGTCCCACAACTTGGCCCTGCGGCGTCCCACAACTTGGCCCTGCGGCGTCCCACAACTTGGCCCTGCGGCGTCCCACAACTTGGCCCTGCGGCGTCCCACAACTTGGCCCTGCGGCGTCCCACAACTTGGCCCTGCGGCGTCCCACAACTTGGCCCTGCGGCGTCCCACAACTTTGTTTTTTACGTTTATATTTCTATAAAAGCCAGCAACAGCCTTTATTGCAGATCCCACAAGGCCATGAGCCAGCTTTTTGAGGCACCTGTATGACAAGTCTGCCTAGCGATACAGTGACAGATGGAGAAGATTGTATTGCTACACAGCTAGGCAGGTTATTAGTTGCCCCTACAATTGCTCACTATACGGGTATACATTAAATTTCACATTGCGGCTGCGATCGCCAGCGACACCTCAGTAGGGCGTGAAATATAGATTGATTTATTTTTTTACATTGCTCTTCTCCTTCCTCTGAGACACTTCCAGCCCTCGGGGGCTCAGACTTACAAATTAGGCGACCGTCAGTACACGTCCACCTCTCACCCATCAGAGGAAGAGAAGATCGATAGATTATACGGTCCTGGTAGAATCACCATTGATTTCAATGGTAATTCTTTTGTTGCAGTCGCTTTCCGTTTGTCTCCGTTCGCTAGGTTTCCGTTTTTTTTCATGGAAACAAAAGTTCTTCAGACTTCACTTTTACTTCCGTCAAAAAAACGGAAACCTAGCGAACGGTGTAACGCTAGTGGGAAAATATTAGAAAGTTGAAAACCGAAAAGTCGAGCCATAAACTCTCAGTGTTTCCTCGGTAAATAACGCCATTGTTGGAGGATTGGGGTTATTTAACCAATGTCAGCCGTGTTTGCCAGCGAGCGCTTGTGTAAGCGCGGCTACGACTCTCTGTTTACTCTGTAATTGGAGAAATAAATCCCCAGGAAATAGTCCTTGAGATGTCCTCTTCTATCTGTTCCTGGGAAAGCTGGGTGATCTATATGTAATCCCTTTCATCCATCTTTTCCATACATTGAAAATAAATATCTGCCAGATTGTACAGCAATATGGAATCAGGAAATGCGTTTATCCGAGAATTGCCTTTCAGGAGTCTGGGAAAGCTGAGTAATGTAACCATATTGGTTTCCACCCCGTCCAGAAATGAATTAAAAGTTAATCAGCAGAGAAAGTCCACAAGTTTTCAAGGATTCCCAAGCGGCAAATTGATTTGGTTATGATACATCCCTCCTATCCTAGACCACTTTGCCATTCAGGAGTTTGGAAAAGCTTGGTGGTCATAATAACAGAGGTTATAACTCCAAATGAGGTTGTCAAATGGAGACGAATGGTTGCAAACTAATATGGCAGCCAGTAAGCCACTCACATGGGTCATCACCCAGCTTTCCCAGTATCCTGAACTGCAAATCTGCCTAGTTATGCAGCAATATGACCGCCCAGGATGTACCACTACATTACTAGCAGATTTGCTCTTCAGGAGCCCTGGAAAGCTGCGTAACAACAACCCTTTAGAGCTGTAACGATTTCTGTATTGATGGTCACCCAACTTTCCCAGAAACAGATATAACCGCACTAAAAGTTGTCACCCCTCCCCCACTATAACTCTTGTAAATCAATTATCTCTCATATAAAGATAGAATTAATGATTGAAAGTTCTGCAACTCTTAAATATACTTTGTGTTTCAATTCCTCACCATTTTCAAGATCTCTGCTTGCTGCCAATGAGGTTGAAACCCGGTTATTCTCACACAGCTGCAGGTCTGGTCACAATATATCAGAACTCTCTCTCTCTCTTGTGCATCTGTGTTAGTTATACATGACCAGGACAGGTAAGCAGCAACAAGAGTACTACCATTCACTGACATCAAGAAGAGATCTTGAAAACTCAAAGTTTATTAAGTTGCTAAACTTTTTATCCTACAATTATTACACTTTATTTACATAAACCCATCTAAGAAAAAGCCCCGGCAGGAAGACAATGAGGCCACTGGTGGGTACCCCAAGTGCCAATAAGTATTCGGGCTCCGGCGGGGTCCATCAATTCTTCATTTTATCTGTTGGTCGCCATTATGAATAGTTACTATTGGAAATTCCTTCTTTTTTGGAGTGTCCCTTTAAACTGTTATGGTGGAGATGTCCTTTAAATTGGAGCCCCACCCCAGAATCTCCCAGACCACACCCTACTTTTTTTAAAGGGACGGTGTCCCATACTCTATAAATTTTGCCTCTCCCCTATAGAAACAGGATAATCCTGCACGAATTGCAACTAGTGGAAGGATATGGGGGAGGAGCTAAGCTCCTCCCAAGCAATCATGTATCTACCAGGCCACACCCCTTTTAAAGCCACACCTCTTCCAGAATAATTACAAATTAAATTAACTTTTTGGGAGAGGGGAAGACCAACCCTAAGGGTCCCATAAAATGGTATATGAAGCAGGTGTCACCTTCTCAGTATAGGAAACTAAGGGAGGACCGGAGCTGTAAAAACAGCGCCTCGCCCATCCACAGGTTGTTTTTGGTATTACAGCTCATTCTTATTTACTTTAATGGAGCTAAGCTGCAATACGGCACACAACCTGTGGACAGGTGGGGAGCTGTTTCTGCAAGGCAGCAGCCATATTTTTCAACCCCTTGACTTTGACCCTGCAGGTGATATCACGCCGCGGTATCTGAAGCAATAAAAGGTTTGCCCTTTAAGTGCGGTGTTTTTGGGCACCTGTGTTCTTCCAGTTTAAAAATAATCATGTTGCGAGGAAATATTTTGCATGTAATCGATCAAACGTTGGACTGGGGGATGACAGCATCGGTTTGGCGCAGCAAAAAGCGGGGAGGGGGCTGGATTTTGGCAACTATTTCATTACATCTCCAAAATCACTCGTTTTATTTTTGGCCTTCGGTATTTTTGCATTTTTGACATTTTTTCCCCTCGTTCTGCCTTGTCGGAGATGCTGTTTATAGCAGCGGAGCGTGGACGGGCAGCGTTATCCCGGCTTTGTGTGTTCAGTCGTGTTGCTAAGATACTAATAACAACGCATAATCATTCCGAAGACAACCAGCCATTAATTCACACGCACGAGGCTGAGGGCGCAGGGGCGTCTGTACCCGCGTTCAGCTAAATAAACGCCGCATTAGTGATGTAGTCATGGTTCCGTAGCTTTGTAAAGAAAAAAAAAAATTATCAAAAAAATTACAAAAAATTGACTCGCATTCCGCTGCTTTTCTCTGCAGATGTTTTTGTTTGGACCAAGTCGGAGCTGGAATAAGGTTATTACATGTTCTATTCTGCTGCGTTTATTACGTAACCCTCAGAACTGTATACAGAGGGGGTTGTATATAACCAGTGTCGTGAAGAGTAGAAGTAGAATTGCTTTGACATTCTGTATATACATGGCCAATGTGGTTGTTTTTAAAAAAAAAAAATTACCCCCGCCCTATTGATATGGACAGGAGGAAAAGTGTGCTCGGCTTGACACACATGAAGATTTGCATCGTAACTTCAGTCGGGCCCTATAGAAGACCATGCTAATCCTCCTGGCCCCTCAACTTTTTGAAAAAAAATTGTGTGAATTACTCAAAAACATAAATTCGAAGAAACTAGGAGAAAGCCATGTCTGTCCAAACCTAACACTGGCCTCAAATAATTTTTAGCAAGTCATTCCCCTCTAGCATAGCTGCCAACCGTCCCGAATTTACGGAGACAGTCCCGGAAAATTGCTGTCCCGGGTTGTGTCCTGGCAACTGCTCTGCCAATCACTCCTCCTGGAGCGGAATCCCCGGCCAGAGCGTTGTCAACGCTCTGGCTGGGGATTCCGCTCATAGAGGGAATCCCTGGCTACATCACTTTCCATATATGGACAGTGAAGTCAGGTCCTCTCCTGGAGTGCCTGAATCCCCGGCCTGAGCGTTGTCTACGCTCTGGCTGGGGATTCCGCTTATATAGGGAATCCCTGACTACATCACTTTCCATATATGGACAGTGAAGTCAGGGGCTCTCCTGGACTGCCTGAATCCCCGGCCAGGGCGTTGTCGACACTCTGGCCGAGGATTCTGCTACTGGAGGAGCCCTTGGTGTCACTGTCCATGTATGGACAGTGATGTCATCAGGCGTTCCCTCTGAGCAGAATCCTCAGCCAGAGCAGCGACCACTATATAAAAAGGAGATGTGCGGCACTATCTACAGGAAGCCGTGTGTGGCAATATCTACAGGGGGCGGTTTGGAGCACCATCTACAAGGGGCACTGTGTGTGGCATTATCTATGCTGTTTTTTTCGCTGCCAGTAGTGGTCTTCACATGTCGTCTAGTTCTAGTGATAAAGTGAGACATCACCTGCCGGTAAACAACCGGATAACCAGAGACATACCGGCCACCATAGTAGTTGTCAGCAAAACTGCTGCAGACATTTTTGTTTGTCTATTTGTATGTAGAAATTCTGGGAAGAAAGTCACGCACACTAGCCACACCCACCAGATAAGCCACACCCATTAAGCCACACCCACCAAAGACACCACACCCTATGTGTCCCTGGAAGAAAAAAAATCAGATGTTGCCACCTATGCTCTAGTGGTCCAAACAAAATAAGAGCCCCACAAAAACTAGGATGGATGGATGGTGTCCATATTGAAGGTATTCTTTGGTGCTTCACTTGTACTGATGTAGCCATCTTTATCTTGACCCTGATAACTTGCTGAAGCGTGATATCACACAGCCAAAGTCATTGAAATAGTCAAGTTAAAGTTTCTTGCCACTGTGTATTTAATGCAGTAAGAGTCCAGATAAAAATGGCTACATCTGTACTATATTCAAAGGGCAAAAAGTTGTCTTGTCGCAATACACTGTACATGAGAGGATTGCCGGTAAGGATGAAGCACAAAGGGTTAAGCCATAGATTCTCATTACATTCAGAATACATTGTAACAGTCTGTAATCCAATCCTGAGTATGTAACAATTCTTGGTTCACAGCAGGCTGTAAATGGAGATTCTTTTCTGCAGTGCTGACATCTAGTGGACAAGAGAAAAACTGCAATATTTCACAATGTGGTCCTAGAGCTGAAGGGAACTGAAATTTATATTATCCAGGAGTATCGCACATTAGACATTCTACCCGGCGGTGTAGCTGCTGCCTAATCCCCGTCACGCCTCCACTTCCCCCGTCTGCCGCAGTGATATATAGATATAACCTGGCGCATGACGCGTATAGCTGAATATAAACACATATATGAATGTGTATATATAACACGCCACAATAGTCTCCAGGGAGATTTACCGTTCATGTCTTGTTCTTTGGTCGATCAGGGACCGGGTGACAGTCCCTTGGAAGCAGAAATGTTGCTTGTTTTGTTGGGCACCCAGCTTTCCTGAAGGGAGAAATTCAAGGTCTCATTTTTTTGAGGATCCCTGCTCACTCCAGAAGAAGGGGAGACCTCCTAGACTCCCAGCAGCAGTTGTGTCTCTTATTATGGGGGCACTGTGGCTGGCTGTTTAATGAGGTTGTGGTCAGAATATTCCAGTGTGGGGCTTCTACATGGAAAGTGTTCCCTTCTTTCTTTCCTCCTCATTTCTTGCAAGAAAAAAAGAAAGTATGAGCAAATCTGTCCCCCTGTCAACCCTTCCTGTCGTTGCTCCAGCCCCCTTTATAAGGACATAGCAACATCCACATCAATGTCTACACCTATAAAAACTTAGCTGGCACTATTTAGGATCTAAGAACTGATCTGAATGATTATTTAGCTCCAGGCAAGATCCCTATAACAATGCTGAATAAGACTAGACCACAAGCAGGAAGTGTTGTCATGAGGACACAGGGTTAGAGGACATCAAACCATTCACATCAATGTCTACACATATACAAACATAATGGTCGCTATTTAAGATCTAGTTATTGATGATTTGGTTCCAGGTAAGATCCCTATGACAATGCTGAACAAGATAAGACCACAAGCAGGAAGTGTTGTCATGTGTACCCAGGAGTACAGGAGCTACAGGCTTCAATTTTAAGCACTGATCACTCTGCATAAAAGTAATTCTCCTTTAAGTGGCAGATCCAGTATTCGCTCCTTAGTTTTGCAGACACAGGGACTTTAGAGGATTATGTCAGGAACGAGGAGGGGGCCATTTCATTTGACCCCTCTGGCGCACCCCAGGGTGCAGTCATCAGCCCCCCCCCCCAACCCTTCAATACTTTAACATAAATATTTTTATAGCTTTTTACAACATTTCACCGGATTTTGTTTTTATTGGCTTCTTGGCACAAGACTCCACATGTGAACGCGGCTTAACGGAAGAATCCTAAAAGCTACGAGATTTCCCAGTATTAAAGTCCTAAAACTGAAGTGTCCCCGAGGTGTCTGGGATTACGGCACTTCACGGCTGCCCTCGCTCCAAACATCTGGTGCCGCATCACAAACATCCTTCCCGTCTGGGTTTTATCTGTTTCTGGGAAAGCTGGGTGGCCACCAATCCGGGCTCCATTACAGCTTCCACCTGACGGGTGTCTGTCCGGGTGTCCATGGTTTGACTGGAAACAATAGTGTTCACAATGTGGGCCATGGCTCCTTCACTCTCGGCATTGGGGGGGATGCCGGCGGTCGGACCCTCGGTAATCACACGTTAATGCCCATAGGGGGCATTGAGAGGGTGGGATTATTCTTTAACGTCCATGTACTCGCAGGTTGTGCTATAGTTCTATGGGATCCTGTCAGTAATGTCCCAGCGTCTTCTCTGTGGACATAATCCAGACCTCGAGCGCTCAGACAAAACACCGGGCCAGAAAACATCGCCCCATTAAGTCATTTTCTCGTTAGGAGCAGTAATTGTATTATGAGACGACTGTTCTGGTACCCGATGTCTGGACCGGCCCCGCTCATTTAATTACTCCACATAATAACATTCCCGCTAACACAATGTAATGTAAGACTTCCTGCAGAAAACTCCTCCAGATATATATATACCCTGCCCAATAATACAGAGAGCTCACCGCTATTATAATGTGTGGTTGTCCCGAAGTGTTATGTCTGATCACAAGCTTATAGATAACATATATATATATAATTATTCTACATAAAAAATGGATTCACTGTGTATATACATTACTTATCCTGTACTGATCCTGAGTTACATCCTGTATTATACTCCAGAGCTGCACTCACTATTCTGCTGGTGGAGGCACTGTGTACATACATTACATTACTGATCCTGTACTGATCCGGAGTTACATCCTGTATTATACTCCAGAGCTGCACTCACTATTCTGCTGGTGGAGTCACTGTGTACATACATTACATTACTTATCCTGTACTGATCCTGAGTTACATCCTGTATTATACTCCAGAGCTGCACTCACTATTCTGCTGGTGGAGTCACTGTGTACATACATTACATTACTTATCCTGTACTGATCCTGAGTTACATCCTGTATTATACTCCAGAGCTGCACTCACTATTCTGCTGGTGGAGGCACTGTGTACATACATTACATTACTGATCCTGTACTGATCCTGAGTTACATCCTGTATTATACTCCGGAGCTGCACTCACTATTCTGCTGGTGGAGTCACTGTGTACATACATTACATTACTTATCCTGTACTGATCCTGAGTTATATCCTATATTATACTCCAGAGCTGCACTCACTATTCTGCTGGTGGAGTCACTGTGTATATACATTACATTACTTATCCTGTACTGATCCTGAGTTATATCCTGTATTATACTCCAGAGCTGCACTCACTATTCTGCTGATGGAGTCACTGTGTACATACATTACATTACTTATCCTGTACTGATCCTGAGTTACATCCTGCATTATACTCCAGAGCTGTACTCACTATTCTGCTGGTGGAGTCACTGTGTACATACATTACATTACTTATCCTGTACTGATCCTGAGTTACATCCTGTATTATACTCCAGAGCTGCACTCACTTTTCTGCTGGTGGAGTCACTGTGTACATACATTACATTACTTATCCCGTACTGATCCTGAGTTACATCCTGTATTATACTCCAGAGCTGCACTCACTACTCTGCTGGTGGAGTCACTGTGTACATACATTACATTACTTATCCTGTACTGATCCTGAGTTACATCCTGTATTTATACTCCAGAGCTGCACTCACTACTCTGCAGGTGGAGTCACTGTGTACATACATTACATTACTTATCCTGTACTGATCCTGAGTTACATCCTGTATTATACTCCAGAGCTGCACTCCCTATTCTGCTGGTGGAGTCACTGTGTACATACATTACTTATCCTGCACTGATCCGGAGTTATATCCTGTATTATACTCCGGAGCTGCACTCACTATTCTGCTGGTGGAGTCACTGTGTACATACATTACATTACTTATCCTGTACTGATCCTGAGTTACATCCTGTATTTATACTCCAGAGCTGCACTCACTACTCTGCTGGTGGAGTCACTGTGTACATACATGACATTACTTATCCTGTACTGATCCTGAGTTACATCCTGTATTATACTCCAGAGCTGCACTCACTATTCTGCTGGTGGAGTCACTGTACATACATTACATTACTTATCCTGTACTGATCCTGAGTTACATCCTGTATTATACTCCAGAGCTGCACTCACTATTCTGCTGGTGGAGTCACTGTGTACATACATTACATTACTTATCCTGTACTGATCCTGAGTTACATCCTGCATTATACTCCAGAGCTGTACTCACTATTCTGCTGGTGGAGTCACTGTGTACATACATTACATTACTTATCCTGTACTGATCCTGAGTTACATCCTGTATTATACTCCAGAGCTGCACTCACTTTTCTGCTGGTGGAGTCACTGTGTACATACATTACATTACTTATCCTGTACTGATCCTGAGTTACATCCTGTATTATACTCCAGAGCTGCACTCACTATTCTGCTGGTGGAGTCACTGTGTACATACATTACATTACTTATCCTGTACTGATCCTGAGTTACATCCTGTATTTATACTCCAGAGCTGCACTCACTACTCTGCTGGTGGAGTCACTGTGTACATACATTACATTACTTATCCTGTACTGATCCTGAGTTACATCCTGTATTTATACTCCAGAGCTGCACTCACTACTCTGCAGGTGGAGTCACTGTGTACATACATTACATTACTTATCCTGTACTGATCCTGAGTTACATCCTGTATTATACTCCAGAGCTGCACTCCCTATTCTGCTGGTGGAGTCACTGTGTACATACATTACTTATCCTGCACTGATCCGGAGTTATATCCTGTATTATACTCCTGAGCTGCACTCACTGTTCTGCTGGTGGAGTCACTGTGTACATACATTACATTACTTATCCTGTACTGATCCTGAGTTACATCCTGTATTTATACTCCAGAGCTGCACTCCCTCTTCTGCTGGTGGAGTCACTGTGTACATACATTACTTATCCTGCACTGATCCGGAGTTATATCCTGTATTATACTCCGGAGCTGCACTCACTATTCTGCTGGTGGAGTCACTGTGGACATGCATTACATTACTTATCCTGTACTGATCCTGAGTTTCATCCTGTATTATACTCCAGAGCTGCACTCACTGTTCTGCTGGTGGAGTCACTGTGTACATACATTACATTACTTATCCTGTACTGATCCTGAGTTTCATCCTGTATTATACTCCAGAGCTGCACTCCCTATTCTGCTGGTGGAGTCACTGTGTACTTACATTACTTATCCTGCACTGATCCGGAGTTATATCCTGTATTATACTCCGGAGCTGCACTCACTATTCTGGTGCAGGCAGTGTGTACATACATTACATTACTTATCCTATACTGATCCTGAGTTACATCCTGTATTATACTCCAGAGCTGTACTCACTATTCTGCTGGTGGAGTCACTGTGTACATACATTACTTATCCTGCACTGATCCGGAGTTATATCCTGTATTATACTCCTGAGCTGCACTCACTGTTCTGCTGGTGGAGTCACTGTGTACATACATTACATTACTTATCCTGTACTGATCCTGAGTTACATCCTGTATTTATACTCCAGAGCTGCACTCACTACTCTGCTGGTGGAGTCACTGTGTACATACATTACATTACTTATCCTGTACTGATCCTGAGTTACATCCTGTATTTATACTCCAGAGCTGCACTCACTACTCTGCTAGTGGAGTCACTGTGTACATACATTACATTACTTATCCTGTACTGATCCTGAGTTACATCCTGTATTATACTCCAGAGCTGCACTCCCTCTTCTGCTGGTGGAGTCACTGTGTACATACATTACTTATCCTGCACTGATCCGGAGTTATATCCTGTATTATACTCCGGAGCTGCACTCACTATTCTGCTGGTGGAGTCACTGTGGACATGCATTACATTACTTATCCTGTACTGATCCTGAGTTTCATCCTGTATTATACTCCAGAGCTGCACTCACTGTTCTGCTGGTGGAGTCACTGTGTACTTACATTACTTATCCTGCACTGATCCGGAGTTATATCCTGTATTATACTCCGGAGCTGCACTCACTATTCTGGTGCAGGCAGTGTGTACATACATTACATTACTTATCCTATACTGATCCTGAGTTACATCCTGTATTATACTCCAGAGCTGTACTCACTATTCTGCTGGTGGAGTCACTGTGTACATACATTACTTATCCTGTACTGATCCTGAGTTATATCCTGAATTATACTCCAGAGCTGTACTCACTATTCTGCTGGTGGAGTGACTGTGTACATACATTACTTATCCTGTACTGATCCTGAGTTATATCCTGAATTATACTCCAGAGCTGCACTCACTATTCTGCTGGTGGAGTCACTGTGTACATACATTACATTACTTATCCTCTACTGATCCTGAATTACATCCTGTATTATACTCCGGAGCTGCACTCACTATTCTGCTGGTGGAGTCACTGTGTACATACATTACATTATTTATCCTGTACTGATCCTGAGTTATATCCTGTATTATACTCCGGAGCTGCACTCACTATTCTGCTGGTGGAGTCACTGTGTACATACATTACATTACTTATCCTATACTGATTCTGAGTTACATCCTGTATTATACTCCAGAGCTGCACTCACTATTCTGCTGGTGGAGTCACTGTGTGCATACATTGCATTACTTATCCTGTACTGATCCTGAGTTACATCCTGTATTATACTCCAGAGCTGCACTCACTATTCTGCTGGTGGAGTCACTGTGTACATACATTACATTACTTATCCTGTACTGATCCTGAGTTACATCCTGTATTATACTCCAGAGCTGCACTCCCTATTCTGCTGGTGGAGTCACTGTGTACATACATTACATTACTTATCCTGTACTGATCCTGAGTTACATCCTGTATTACACTCCAGAGCTGCACTCACTACTCTGCAGGTGGAGTCACTGTGTACATACATTACATTACTTATCCTGTACTGATCCTGAGTTACATCCTGTATTATACTCCAGAGCTGCACTCCCTATTCTGCTGGTGGAGTCACTGTGTACATACATTACTTATCCTGCACTGATCCGGAGTTATATCCTGTATTATACTCCTGAGCTGCACTCACTATTCTGCTGGTGGAGTCACTGTGTACATACATTACATTACTTATCCTGTACTGATCCTGAGTTACATCCTGTATTTATACTCCAGAGCTGCACTCACTACTCTGCTGGTGGAGTCACTGTGTACATACATTACATTACTTATCCTGTACTGATCCTGAGTTACATCCTGTATTTATACTCCAGAGCTGCACTCACTACTCTGCTGGTGGAGTCACTGTGTACATACATTACATTACTTATCCTGTACTGATCCTGAGTTACATCCTGTATTATACTCCAGAGCTGCACTCCCTCTTCTGCTGGTGGAGTCACTGTGTACATACATTACTTATCCTGCACTGATCCGGAGTTATATCCTGTATTATACTCCGGAGCTGCACTCACTATTCTGCTGGTGGAGTCACTGTGGACATGCATTACATTACTTATCCTGTACTGATCCTGAGTTACATCCTGTATTATACTCCAGAGCTGCACTCCCTATTCTGCTGGTGGAGTCACTGTGTACTTACATTACTTATCCTGCACTGATCCGGAGTTATATCCTGTATTATACTCCGGAGCTGCACTCACTATTCTGGTGCAGGCAGTGTGTACATACATTACATTACTTATCCTATACTGATCCTGAGTTACATCCTGTATTATACTCCAGAGCTGTACTCACTATTCTGCTGGTGGAGTCACTGTGTACATACATTACTTATCCTGTACTGATCCTGAGTTATATCCTGAATTATACTCCAGAGCTGTACTCACTATTCTGCTGGTGGAGTCACTGTGTACATACATTACTTATCCTGTACTGATCCTGAGTTATATCCTGAATTATACTCCAGAGCTGCACTCACTATTCTGCTGGTGGAGTCACTGTGTACATACATTACATTACTTATCCTCTACTGATCCTGAATTACATCCTGTATTATACTCCGGAGCTGCACTCACTATTCTGCTGGTGGAGTCACTGTGTACATACATTACATTATTTATTCTGTACTGATCCTGAGTTATATCCTGTATTATACTCCGGAGCTGCACTCACTATTCTGCTGGTGGAGTCACTGTGTACATACATTACATTACTTATCCTATACTGATTCTGAGTTACATCCTGTATTATACTCCAGAGCTGCACTCACTATTCTGCTGGTGGAGTCACTGTGTACATACATTACTTATCCTGTACTGATCCTGAGTTACATCCTGTATTGTACTCTAGAGCTGCACTCACTATTCTGCTGGTGTAGTCACTGTGTACATACTTTACATTACTTATCCTGTACTGATCCTGAGTTACATCCTGTATTATACTCCAGAGCTGCACTCACTATTCTGCTGGTGGAGTCACTGTGTGCATACATTGCATTACTTATCCTGTACTGATCCTGAGTTATATCCTGTATTATACTCCAGAGCTGCACTCACTATTCTGCTGGTGGAGTCACTGTGTACATACATTACATTACTTATCCTGTACTGATCCTGAGTTACATCCTGTATTATACTCCAGAGCTGCACTCACTATTCTGCTGGTGGAGTCACTGTGTACATACATTACATTACTTATCCTGTACTGATCCTGAGTTACATCCTGTATTACACTCCAGAGCTGCACTCACTGTTCTCCAGACTTTAGAGCTGAATAGGAGTTCAGCTAATGAGAAGTCTGACAAAAAGCTTGCTGACTGTTTCCAATAACCATTTTCTATACGCAGTCCCTTTTGGGAGGCGGATAGTTCACGCTTTGTGCTCGGTTTTTGTGTTGTCACATTTCTAGGCTGTGGTGTTGCTGCGACCAGCGTCCGCGCTACGGTTAAAAAAAAAAAAACTATAAAAAAAATCACAAAAAAATATACAGTTTTAAAATTTTTGGGACGGAGTCACTCTAAAAAAAAAAAACGCAAGTGTGAATACGGCCCGTTCATCTGAATAGTATCGGATGGTTAACACCACATTTATCGTAGGGGCCTCTTCGCTGCTGCCGCCCTCGTTACTATAATCCCAGTGGGGGTCCGATGTTCTGACATGACCATATATGAGCACCCACAGGCCGGCAAAACCTGACAAATTCCTGGACCGTCCCCATAACCCTCTCGACCAGCAGGCGCCATTCCTGGACGTCTGAGGACTGTGTAAGTCCCTGTCAACGCACCTCAGGCCTATTCTATTAATTCAGCCATTTGCTCCACCACCGCTGAGATCAGCGGGAAAGATAAGCCAGCGCCCCCCACCCCACCGACCGTTCAATGTCACCTCATTGTGAAAAGCTTTACCTTGTATAAACACAAGATGTGGGGCGGGGGAGGGGGCGATGAGATCATCGACTTGTAAGAAGCGGAGGCCGCTCCATAATACACTTAGCAATATATAATGGAAGGCAGTAAAGCAACGTCTGACTCTACAGCTGCGGTGAAACTACAACTCCTAGCATGACGGGATGCGTGGAGTTGCAGTCTCACAACAGCTCGAAAGCCAGAAGGTTGCAGAGAAAGGCCGTAATGAAATAGCATTTACCCTTACAAAGAATACAATACAGCCTGTATTACACCCCAGAGCTGCACTCTTTATTCTTCTGGTGGAGTCAATGTGTAAACACATTACATTACTTATCCTGTATGTATGTATGCAGTGACTCCACCAGCAGAATAGGGAGTGCAGCTCTGGAGTATAATATAGGATGTAACTCAGGATCAGTACAGGATAAGTAATGTAATGTATGTACACAGTGACTCCACCAGCAGAATAGGGAGTGCAGCTTTGGAGTATAATACAGGATGTAACTCAGGATCAGTACAGGATAAGTAATGTAATGTATGTACACAGTGACTCCACCAGCAGAATAGTGAGTGCAGCTCTGGAGTATAATACAGGATGTAACTCAGGATCAGTACAGGATAAGTAATGTAATATATGTACATAGTGACTCCACCAGCAGAATAGTGATTGCAGCTCTGGAGTATAATACGGGATATAACTCAGGATCAGTACAGGATAAGTAATGTAATGTATGTACACAGTGACTCCACCAGCAGAATAGTGAGTGCAGCTCTGGAGTATAATACGGGATATAACTTAGGATCAGTACAGGATAAGTAATGTAATGTATGTACACAGTGACTCCACCAGCAGAATAGTGAGTGCAGCTCTGGAGTATAATACGGGATATAACTCAGGATCAGTACAGGATAAGTAATGTAATGTATGTACACAGTGACTCCACCAGCAGAATAGTGAGTGCAGCTCTGGAGTATAATACGGGATATAACTCAGGATCAGTACAGGATAAGTACTGTAATGTATGTACACAGTGACTCCACAAGCAGAATAGTGAGTGCTACTCTGGAGTATAATACAGGATGTAACTCAGGATCAGTACAGGATAAGTAATGTAATGTATGTACAGTGACTCCACCAGCAGAATAGTGAGTGCAGCTCTGGAGTATAATACAGGATGTAACTCAGGATCAGTACAGGATAAGTAATGTAATGTAATGTATGTACACAGTGACTCCACAAGCAGAATAGTGAGTGCAGCTCTGGAGTATAATACAGGATGTAACTCAGGATCAGTACAGGATAAGTAATGTAATGTATGTACAGTGACTCCACCAGCAGAATAGTGAGTGCAGCTCTGGAGTATAATACAGGATATAACTCAGGATCAGTACAGGATCAGTAATGTAATGTATGTACGCAGTGACTCCACCAGCAGAATAGTGAGTGCAGCTCTGGAGTATAATACAGGATATAACTCAGGATCAGTACAGGATAAGTAATGTAATGTATGTACACAGTGACTCCACCAGCAGAATAGTGAGTGCAGCTCTGGAGTATAATACAGGATATAACTCAGGATCAGTACAGGATAAGTAATGTAATGTATGTACACAGTGACTCCACCAGCAGAATAGTGATTGCAGCTCTGGAGTATAATACAGGATATAACTCAGGATCAGTACAGGATAAGTACTGTAATGTATGTACAGTGACTCCACCAGCAGAATAGTGAGTGCAGCTCTGGAGTATAATACAGAATGTAACTCCGGATCAGTACAGGATAAGTAATGTAATGTATGTACACAGTGACTCCACCAGCAGAATAGTGAGTACAGCTCTGGAGTATAATACAGGATGCAACTCAGGATCAGTACAGGATATGTAATGTATGTACATAGTGACTCCACCAGCAGAATAGTGAGTGCAGCTCTGGAGTATAATACAGGATGTAACTCAGGATCAGTACAGGATAAGTAATGTATGTACACAGTGACACCACCAGCAGAATAGTGAGTGCAGCTCTGGAGTATAATACAGGATGTAACTCAGGATCAGTACAGGATAAGTAATGTATGTACACAGTGACACCACCAGCAGAATAGTGAGTGCAGCTCTGTTATATAATACAGGATGTAACTCAGGATCAGTACAGGATAAGTAATGTAATGTATGTACACAGTGACTCCACCAGCAGACTAGTGAGTGCAGCTCTGGAGTATAATACAGGATGTAACTCCGGATCAGTGCAGGATAAGTAATGTAATGTATATACACCGTGACTCCACCAGCAGAATAGTGAGGGCAGCTCTGGAGTATAATACAGGATGTAACTCAGGATCAGTACAGGATAAGTAATGTAATGTATGTACACAGTGACCCCACCAGCAGAATAGTGAGTGCAGCTCTGGAGAATAATACAGGATGTAACTCAGGATCAGTAATGTAATGTATGTACACAGTGACTTTCATGGGAGAGGTTGGGGGTCCATGGATGTCTCATTGCTCTGAGGGAAGGTAGTGCGGATACATCTCCGGAGATTTCCTGAATTCTCCTTGGTAACGGATTTCGGAGGAGCATCACTCTCGTTACTGAAAGTTTATAAGTCCCAGGCGGTACGTTTTTGTCTGGCGTTCACAGGATTTTAGCCGCATGTTAATGTATTATTAGATGTTTATGGGTACGACGTGTTTCCAGGCAACTATTATATGTACAGTTATTTGTCTGTTTCCATGTGCAGAAGATTGTTTTGAAAGTGTGTTTTTATTCACCGGTATCACTGTGCTGCTGAGCTGTGTATCTAATCCTATAATGTGGGATACTGGCTGCTGAGCTGTGTATCTAATCCTATAATGTGGGATACTGGCTGCTGAGCTGTGTATCTAATCCTATAATGTGGGATACTGGCTGCTGAGCTGTGTATCTAATCCTATAATGTGGGATACTGGCTGCTGAGCTGTGTATCTAATCCTATCATGTGTGATACTGGCTGCTGAGCTGTGTATCTAATCCTATAATGTGGGATACTGGCTGCTGAGCTGTGTATCTAATCCTATAATGTGGGATACTGGCTGCTGAGCTGTGTATCTAATCCTATAATGTGGGATACTGGCTGCTGAGCTGTGTATCTAATCCTATAATGTGGGATACTGGCTGCTGAGCTGTGTATCTAATCCTATAATGTGGGATACTGGCTGCTGAGCTGTGTATCTAATCCTATCATGTGTGATACTGTCTGCTGAGCTGTGTATCTAATCCTATAATGTGTGATACTGTCTGCTGAGCTGTGTATCTGATCCTATCATGTGGGATACTGTCTGCGGAGCTGCTGTATCTAATCCGATCATGTGTGTGTGATACTGTCTGCTGAGCTGTGTATCTAATCCTATCATGTGTGATACTGTCTGCTGAGCGGTGTATCTAATCCTATCATGTGTGATACTGTCTGCTGCGATGGTGTGTATCTAATCCTATCATGTGTGATACTGTCTGCTGCGATGGTGTATATATATACAGATCCTGTTTGCACCCCCACATTTCCAGCCTGGTAGCTGAAGGGTTAACAGGCGGTATATTCTGGTAACAATGTAGCAGCCGGATACATTGTCTGTTACATGCGCTGCTGCTGCTCTGACACCAGTATCAAAATATAATATATGACCATTTAAAGTAATAGAGCATCAGGGCCGCCCTCCGGCACTCAGCGGCCCCTGGGGTAGAGCTGCCCGCTATAAAAGAGATTTTCGTAGATCAAAGCCTTTCCTCATAAAATAAAAATCCCTGGTAAATAGAAATCCTCTTCATTAGTCGGTAATATCTGTACCTGAGAAAGCTGGGTGACGGCTAATAAGTCTGATTATCACTTCCACTGGGGCTTTCTGCAATCCTAAAAGACAAATCTGCCTGATTATGTAGTGATCGATCTGTGTGTCAGTCTTTACTACGGTTCTGTCATTCTATTCCTGCACTAGAAAACTCACAGTAAATTCTATAGGCCCGGCCCAGTCTGAGAGTAAGGGTATGTTCACACGCACTGAGCAAAAACGTCTGAAAATTCGGAGCTGTGTCCTGCACTTCTTTGACGAGCCGTCATTTTACGCGCCGTATTTTGACAGCGACGCGTAAAATAGAGGCTCGTGGGAACAGAACATTGTAATTCCCATTGAAAGCTATGGACAGATGTTTGTAGGCGTATTAGGGGCGTTTTTTCAGGCCATTACATACAGGGGGCTGTGTGCCATTACCTGCAGGGGGCTGGGTGGCATTACCTGCAGGGGGCTGGGTGGCATTACCTACAGGGGGCTGGGTGGCATTACCTACAGGGGGCTGTGTGCCATTACCTACAGGGGGCTGGGTGGCATTACCTGCAGGGGCTGGGTGGCATTACCTGCAGGGGGCTGGGTGGCATTACCTGCAGGGGCCTGTGTGCCATTACCTACAGGGGGCTGTGTGCCATTACTTACAGGGGGCTGTGTGGCATTACCTACAGGGGGCTGTGTGGCATTACCTGCAGGGGGCTGTGTGGCATTACCTACAGGGGGCTGTGTGGCATTACCTGCAGGGGGCTGTGTGGCATTACCTGCAGGGGGCTGTGTGGCATTACCTACAGGGGGCTGTGTGGCATTACCTGCAGGGGGCTGTGTGGCATTACCTACAGGGGGCTGTGTGGCATTACCTGCAGGGGGCTGTGTGGCATTACCTACAGGGGGCTGTGTGGCATTACCTGCAGGGGGCTGTGTGGCATTACCTACAGGGGACTTGGTGGCATTACATACAGGGGGCTGGGTGGCATTACCTGCAGGGGGCTGGGTGGCATTACATACACGGGGCTGGGTGGCATTACCTACAGGAGGCTGTGTGGCATTGCCCACAGGGGGCTGTGTGCCATTACCTACAGGGGGCTGTGTGGCATTACCCACAGGGGGCTGTGTGCCATTACCTACAGGGGGCTGTGTGGCATTACCTACAGGGGGCTGTGTGGCATTACCTGCAGGGGGCTGTGTGGCATTACCTGCAGGGGGCTGTGTGGCATTACCTACAGGGGACTTGGTGGCATTACATACAGGGGGCTGGGTGGCATTACCTGCAGGGGGCTGGGTGGCATTACCTACAGGGGGCTGTGTGGCATTACCTATAGGGGACTTGGTGGCATTACATACAGGGGGCTGGGTGGCATTACCTGCAGGGGGCTGGGTGGCATTACCTGCAGGGGGCTGGGTGGCATTACCTGCAGAGGGCTGGGTGGCATTACCTGCAGGGGGCTGGGTGGCATTACCTGCAGGGGGCTGTGTGGCATTACCTGCAGGGGGCTGGGTGGCATTACCTACTGGGGGCTGGGTGGCATTACCTGCAGGGGGCTTGGTGGCATTACATTCAGGGAGCTGGGTGGCATTACCTGCAGGGGGCTGGGTGGCATTACATACACGGGGCTGGGTGGCATTACCTACAGGAGGCTGTGTGGCATTACCCACAGGGGGCTGTGTGCCATTACCTACAGGGGGCTGTGTGGCATTACCTGCAGGCGGCTGTGGCATTATCTACAGAGGGCTGTGTGTGGCAACAAATTTAGGCGGGATTCACACGACCGGGTCGTTCCCGAGCCCGAGTGTCGGCCTGTAAAATCGGCCATTTTGCCCGGCCGGTTTGCATAAAGTTTTGCATCCGTTTCGGGCCGGGCAGATCCGGACAGTGACATCAGCGGCAACTCCTGAAGGGGAATCCCCATGTGTTCGGGGATACCGCTTCAGGAGTTTCCCCTGATGTCACTGCCCAGATATGGACAGAGACATCAAGCGCTCTGTCCAGGAGCGGAATCCCCGAAAACACGGGGATTCCGCTCCTTCAAGGAGCTAAAGTGCGGCTAGCACATAGCAGAGCGGGGAGATACCTCTCTGCTCTGCTATAGTGGCGTCGCTACAGTAGTATCACCCGCAGCAGCTGCTAGCGGCGCCATCGAAGGTGTCGCCGGGCCAGGGTGCTTTTAAAACAAGCAGGGGAAGGGAGCCAGCGCAGCGCTCCCTCCATCTGCTGTACACCCCGGCCCTGCCACACAGTGTACAGCGTAGCCATTCGTCCGAATGGCATTAACTCCTCCTCCTCACATGCACTCTGCGCTGTGAGGAGGAGGAGATAGAGCGCAAGCGCCGGGAAACCCGGCCGTCACTCGGGACACATCCCGGTGATGGCTGTGTATTACCCGGCCCCATAGACTTCTATGGGAGCCGGGCGGCCGGGTACCCGGGCGAAGATAGAGCATGTCCTATTTTTTGACGCCCGGTTTTCCCGGCCGTCAAATAATCGGTCGTGTGAATAGCCCCATTAGGGGTCTATTATTCCTAATGCAGCCGGCACCCGGCCGGGAAACCCTGCCGTGTGAATGAGCCCTTAATTGAAATTCATCCGATTTTAAAACGGACAGGGAAAAAAACGGATGCAAAACGGGTCAAAATCGGTCGTTAAAAATGGCAACTCGGCCCGGAACTGAATCGGAACGGATGCAAAACAGCCGGGAAAAACGGCCCAAAACGGTCGTTTTTATCGGCCGACACTCAGACCCTGTCGTGTTCAAAGACATGGAAAATATTTACAAACACTATTGTGGCTAGCTTTTATATATATATATAAAGAAGTATTTCTGAAATGTACACCTTATTTTTCCATTATTTGCCAGTTGGAGCCTGCAGTGTAAAGCAGGGAGGTTTTCATTCTTGTTTTCAGGACTACATCCAGGTTCCTGTTAGTCTCAAAGCATTTGCTACTCTAGTCTATATTAGATCTACTTCTATATACTGTACATAATCTATATTGCATGTATAAGGTGGGGCAAGCATGCAGAGTTGAGGTCTGTAGCGCGTAGCAAGCCCAAGTACGTGGGTCTATATGGTGGATAATGAGGTCTGTGTATTACAGGTCGTAGGCTCTGCATGTGCCCCTGTATGGTGCCTCCGTGCAGCACTGTATATTTCCTTAGACGCAATACTTCCACCATTATGTTCCCATTCACTGACAGCCAGCAGACATCTTGAAAATAGTGAAGGATTGGAACATGAAGTATATTAGAAATACTTTGGACAACGCCTATAAATGGTTTCTTGGCTGGTTTTCCATTTACGTTCGTTTTTACCGTTGTTCTTCTCCGTCATAGGAAAAAATAGAATCACGAGATCCGTCACATGATAGACGTACACGGCGGCCAATGGAACCATCTCTTCATTTCTTGTGCGCTCTAATCCTTCTTGTTGTCTACGGGATAGACCTAAAACACAACTGTGTAGGAGGTAGAGACAGTCTCCTGTACAGCTGATGGGACGTCCTGTGACCACTTCACTGCTTGTTGCTGTGTGTAATATATTGGTGGTCACCCAGATAGGAAGTAAAGAGGTTACTAGGTAGGAAGGAGGTGAAGAAGCTATGAGAATAGAGATCCACATACTTTCCATACAGCAGAGGTATTATAACACTAAGAGAAGTAGAAAAAGCAGTGGGTGACTGACTCTACAATATGGGAGATGCATTATTATATAGAGGTCTGTACACCGTCTCTAGTGTCCTCTCCCTGCAATAATTTAAGATAGATCTGTGTAACTACTTTAATATTAGAAGGACAAGCGCCAAATTTCCCAGTATAATCCTGTTGACTATATAAGAAACGGAGAATGTAATAGAGAAAACTGCAAGATAGAATGTAACTACTATAATACTGCCCCCTATATACAGGAATATAACTACTATAATACTGCCCCTATATACAAGAATATAACTACTATAATACTGCGCTCTATATACAAGAATATAACTACTATAATACTGCTCCTATATACAAGAATATAACTACTATAATACTGCTCCCTATATACAAGAATATAATTACTATAATACTGCTCCCATATACAAGAATATAACTACTATAATACTACCTCCTATATACAAGAATATAACTACTATAATACTGCCCCCTATATACAAGAATATAACTACTATAATACTGCTCCTATATACAAGAATATAACTACTATAATACTGCCCCCTATATACAAGAATATAACTACTATAATACTGCCCCTATATACAAGAATATAACTACTATAATACTGCCTCCTATATACAGGAATATAACTACTATAATACTGCCCCTATATACAAGAAAATAACTACTATAATACTGCACCTATATACAAGAATATAACTACTATAATACTGCCTCCTATATACAGGAATATAACTACTATAATACTGCCCCCTATATACAAGAATATAACTACTATAATACTGCTCCTATATACAAGAATATAACTACTATAATACTGCTCCTATATACAAGAATATAACTACTATAATACTGCCCCCTATATACAAGAATATAACTACTATAATACTGCCGCTATATACTAGAATATATCTACTATAATACTGCCCCCTATATACAAGAATATAACTACTATAATACTGCCCCTATATACAAGAATATAACTACTATAATACTGCCCCCTATATACAAGAATATAACTACTATAATACTGCCCCTATATACAAGAATATAACTACTATAATACTGCCCCCTATATACAAGAGAATTACTACTATAATACTGCTCCTATATACAAGAATATAACTACTATAATACTGCCTCCTATATACAATAATATAACTACTATAATACTGCTCCTATATACAAGAATATAACTACTATAATACTGCTCCTATATACAAGAATATAACTACTATAATACTGCCCCCTATATACAAGAATATAACTACTATAATACTGCCCCTATATACAACAATATAATTACTATAATACTGCCCCCTATATACAGGTATATAACTACTATAATACTGCTCCCTATATACAAGAATATAACTACTATAATACTGCCCCCTATATACAAGAATATAACTACCATAATACTGCCTCCTATATACAAGAATATAACTACTATAATACTGCCCCTATATACAAGAATATAACTACTATAATACTGCCTCCTATATACAAGAATATAACTACTATAATACTGCCCCTATATACAAGAATATAACTACTATAATACTGCCCCTATATACAAGAATATATCTACTATAATACTGCCCCTATATACAAGAATAGAACTACTATAATACTGCCCCCTATATACAAGAATAGAACTACTATAATACTGCCCCCTATATACAAGAATATAACTACTATAATACTGCCCCTATATACAAGAATATAACTACTATAATACTGCTCCTATATACAAGAATATAACTACTATAATACTGCTCCTATATACAAGAATATAACTACTATAATACTGCCCCTATATACAAGAATATAACTACTATAATACTGCTACCTTATATACAAGACTATAACTACTATAATACTGCCCCTATATACAAGAATATAACTACTATAATGCTGCCCCCTATATACAAGAATATAACTACTATAATACTGCCCCTATATACAAGAATATAACTACTATAATACTACCCCTATATACAAGAATATAACTACTATAATGCTGCCCCTATATACAAGAATATAACTACTATAATGCTGCTCCTATATACAAGAATATAACTACTATAATACTGCCCCCTATATACAAGAATATAACTACTATAATACTGCCTCCTATATACAAGAATATAACTACTATAATACTGCCCCTATATACAAGAATATAACTACTATAATACTACCCCTATATACAAGAATATAACTACTATAATGCTGCTCCTATATACAAGAATATAACTACTATAATACTGCCCCTATATACAAGAATATAACTACTATAATACTGCTACCTTATATACAAGACTATAACTACTATAATACTGCCCCTATATACAAGAATATAACTACTATAATGCTGCCCCCTATATACAAGAATATAACTACTATAATACTGCCCCTATATACAAGAATATAACTACTATAATACTACCCCTATATACAAGAATATAACTACTATAATGCTGCCCCTATATACAAGAATATAACTACTATAATGCTGCTCCTATTTACAAGAATATAACTACTATAATACTGCCCCCTATATACAAGAATATAACTACTATAATACTGCCTCCTATATACAAGAATATAACTACTATAATACTGCCCCCTATATACAAGAATATAACTACTATAATACTACTCCTATATACAAGAATATAACTACTATACTACCCCCTATATACAAGAATATAACTACTATAATACTGCTCCCTATATACAAGAATATAATTACTATAATACTGCTCCCATATACAAGAATATAACTACTATAATACTACCTCCTATATACAAGAATATAACTACTATAATACTGCCCCTATATACAAGAATATAATTACTATAATACTGCTCCTATATACAAGAATATAACTACTATAATACTGTCCCCTATATACAAGAATATAACTACTATAATACTGCCGCTATATACAAGAATATATCTACTATAATACTGCCCCCTATGTACAAGAATATAACTACTATAATACTGCCGCTATATACAAGAATATATCTACTATAATACTGCCCCCTATATACAAGAATAGAACTACTATAATACTGCCCCCTATATACAAAAATATAACTACTATAATACTGCCCCTATATACAAGAATATAACTACTATAATACTGCTCCTATATACAATAATATAACTACTATAATACTGCTCCTATATACAAGAATATAACTACTATAATACTGCCCCTATATACAAGAATAGAACTACTATAATACTGCTCCTATATACAAGAATATAACTACTATAATACTGCCCCTATATACAAGAATATAACTACTATAATGCTGCCCCCTATATACAAGAATATAACTACTATAATTCTGCCCCTATATACAAGAATATATCTACTATAATACTACCCCTATATACAAGAATATAACTACTATAATGCTGCCCCTATATACAAGAATATAACTACTATAATGCTGCTCCTATATACAAGAATATAACTACTATAATGCTGCCCCCTATATACAAGAATATAACTACTATAATACTGCCCCTATATACAAGAATATAACTACTATAATACTGCCCCCTATATACAAGAATATAACTACTATAATACTGCTCCTATATACAAGAATATAACTACTATAATACTGCTCCCTATATACAAGAATATAACTACTATAATACTGCTCCCATATACAAGAATATAACTACTATAATACTGCTCCCTATATACAAGAATATAACTACTATAATACTACCTCCTATATACAAGAATATAACTACTATAATACTGCCCCTATATACAAGAATATAATTACTATAATACTGCCCCTATATACAAGAATATAACTACTATAATACTGCTCCCTATATACAAGTATATAAGTACTATAATACTGCCCCTATATACAAGAATATAACTACTATAATACTGCTCCCTATATACAAGAATATAACTACTATAATACTTCTCCTATATACAAGTATATAAGTACTATAATACTGTCCCCTATATACAAGAATATAACTACTATAATACCGCCCCTATATACAAGAATATAACTACTATAATACTGCCCCCTATATACAAGAATATAATTACTATAATACTGCCCCCTATATACAAGAATATAACTACTATAATACTGCCTCCTATATACAAGAATATAACTACTATAATACTGCCCCTATATACAAGAATATAACTACTATAATACTGCCCCCTATATACAAGAATATAACCACTATAATACTGCTCCTATATACAAGAATATAACTACTATAATACTGCTCCTATATACAAGAATATAACTACTATAATACTGCTCCTATATACAAGAATATAACTACTATAATACTGCTCCTATATACAAGAATATAACTACTATAATACTGCCTCCTATATTCAAGAATATAACTACTATAATACTGCCCCTATATACAAGAATATAACTACTATAATACTGCTCCTATATACAAGAATATAACTACTATAATACTGCTCCTATATACAAGAATATAACTACTATAATACTGCTCCTATATACAAGAATATAACTACTATAATACTGCCCCCTCTATACAAGAATATAAGTACTATAATACTGCCCCTATATACAAGAATATAACTACTATAATACTGCCCCTATATACAAGAATATAACTACTATAATACTGCTCCCTATATACAAGAATATAACTACTATAATACTGCCCCTATATACAAGAATATAACTACTATAATACTGCTCCTATATACAAGTCTATAACCACTATAATAAGTTTCTTTTACCATAGTGGCTAATGGCCAATGTGTGTCAATACTGTGGCATACTGTACATCGGAGGTATACGGTGGAGGTATATACATCAATGAATACTCCCCCCTAACATATAGCCACAGCGTGATGTGAACAGAGCCTAACAGCATGTTCGGTCTATATATCAGTGCTTTCTGCTGTATGGGGTAATGAAGCCTCCACCAGGTGACGCAAATTATGACCTTGAAGTTAGGACAAGATGATTGAGATTATTGTGACGCACTCAGTGTCTGTTATTAAATGAAAATGTTTTGCTTTCTTATGGACACATCTTGACTATACACATATAAGGAAACGTGTACACATACAGGTCTATAAATGCTATATATCTATAGGGTATTTAGCTTTATTTAGCTTTGGATGCAATATCATACACAGCACTGCTCAGCAGGGGGCGACAATGAGCACAGCAGACATGCTCCTCCCACTGTAAAGAGAATATGAAACGTCTGCTGCCTCCTGATGCATGATGGGAGCAATATTCAGAATAAAAGAAATGGTATTTTTAAAAAATATCTTCCCCATGTAAGAAATGAATGTTTCCAGCGAGATTCACCTTATTTTCAGACGTCACTAGAATTGCCCTTTTATTCCGTCTTCTCTGACCCTAATAAAACGTCTCGAAATGAAGCCATTAATCCGAGGGAATATTAATTGTCATAATTAGCACTTGTTCTTACAGAATTGACCCGTCGCCCGTCATCTGTTTGATCCGCGCGCGTACGAGATGTCGACTAATCCCTTGATTGAATATTCTAGATCTCATAATCATCATTTTCCTGGAAAGCGAGAGATTAAGAATTAGCGGGAATGAACGGGCAGTTTGCTGACGCGGTTTACCGAGGTCTGGTAATTAATGGGGGAAGGAGAGGCGGAGCGGGGGCTGGGGGCTTCTTGTAAATGGGATTTTTATTGTAGGAAAATTAAGCCGCAAACGACCCCGTAAATGATGATTGGAGAAGTCCTCTCCGTGTTAATGGGAACGGCATCGCCACCAATGAGGTTAGAGGTAGTTATTTAGAAAAGGGGGACCTGGGCGAGCAGTAAAGTAGGACCCCCCCCCCCCCCTGTCTCCCACTCACCAGGTTTAGACAGCAATTTAAAAAAATTTATGTACAACACAGATTTTCCCCCGAATGTTTATATTTGAATAATTCTCTACCATTCCAATAATAATAGCGCCATACAATGCCCAGACAGTGCGGATATTCAGTGCTCAAATATATAATGCCCCATAGTGGGAGGTTCAGATTATGGAGGATGTTAATCTAAGGTGTTGTCAGTACGGAGGGTGCGGGTAGCGTGGTAGACAGAGATGAGGGAGGTGATGTGAGGAGGTGCAGTGCTGGGGAGAGTAATACGTTTATATTGTATCCTAAAGTGAATGACGTGCAGTGACTGGCACAGGGTAGAGGGATTGGTGTAGCGGTGCAGTGACTGGCACAGGGTAGAGGGATTGGTGTAGCGGTGCAGTGACTGGCACAGGGTAGAGGAATTGGTGTAGTGGTGCAGTGACTGGCACAGGGTAGAGGGATTGGTGTAGCGGTGCAGTGACTGGCACAGGGTAGAGGAATTGGTGTAGCGGTGCAGTGACTGGCACAGGGTAGAGTAATTGGTGTAGCGGTGCAGTGACTGGCACAGGGTAGAGGAATTGGTGTAGCGGTGCAGTGACTGGCACAGGGTAGAGTAATTGGTGTAGCGGTGCAGTGACTGGCACAGGGTAGAGGGATTGGTGTAGCGGTGCAGTGACTGGCACAGGGTAGAGGGATTGGTGTAGCGGTGCAGTGACTGGCACAGGGTAGAGGAATTGGTGTAGCGGTGCAGTGACTGGCACAGGGTAGAGGGATTGGTGTAGCGGTGCAGTGACTGGCACAGGGTAGAGGAATTGGTGTAGCGGTGCAGTGACTGGCACAGGGTAGAGTAATTGGTGTAGCGGTGCAGTGACTGGCACAGGGTAGAGACATTGGTGTAGTGGACCAGAGCAGTGACTGGCCCATTGTAGAGGAATTGTTGTAGCGGTGCAGTGACTGGCACAGGGTAGAGGCATTGGTGTAGCGGTGCAGTGACTGGCACAGGGTAGAGACATTGGTGTAGCGGTGCAGTGACTGGCACATGGTAGAGGAATTGGTGTAGCGGTGCAGTGACTGGCACAGGGTAGAGACATTGGTGTAGCAGTGCAGTGACTGGCACAGGGTAGAGGAATTGGTGTAGCGGTGCAGTGACTGGCACATGGTAGAGGAATTGGTGTAGCAGTGCAGTGACTGGCACAGGGTAGAGGCATTGGTGTAGCAGTGCAGTGACTGGCACAGGGTAGAGGAATTGGTGTAGCGGTGCAGTGACTGGCACATGGTAGAGGAATTGGTGTAGCGGTGCAGTGACTGGCACAGGGTAGAGACATTGGTGTAGCAGTGCAGTGACTGGCACATGGTAGAGGAATTGGTGTAGCGGTGCAGTGACTGGCACATGGTAGAGGAATTGGTGTAGCGGTGCAGTGACTGGCACATGGTAGAGTAATTGGTGTAGCGGTGCAGTGACTGGCACATGGTAGAGAAATTGGTGTAGCAGTGCAGTGACTGGCACATGGTAGAGGCATCGGTGTAGCGGTGAGGTGACTGGCGCAAAATTGATCTACTGCCTCAACAGAGGCTTTTGCTTCTGCGCTGTCCTTCTGCCATACTTTACACTGCTGCTCTGCTCCATTAAGGCAGTTTAGTGACTCCAACTCTTCTGCATTGTCTATTGGCGTCTTAGGTAGTATGTACCCCAACTCCTGTATAGTAAGAGAGCCTCAGGCTCCTGCTCTTTTCCTCCCCCATGCTGTACACTGCAGCTCTGCTGTATTAGCGCACAGGTATGATCAGTGACTCCAGCTCAGCTGCATTGTCTATAGGAGTCTTAGGTAGTCTAAAATTCACCTCTGGTCTCGTCAAAAACTTGGGCTGCAGCTGTAAAGTTTTAAGTAGTTTAGAATCCACTTTATGCTTTATTAGCACCTACTGCTTTTCTGTCTCTCCGACATGCTTTACACTGCAGCTCTGCTTGTTCAGATTGGCTGCTGCGTATAAACACAAGCTGAGCAGGACATTAGTACACGGAGAGCTGATTTCTATTACTGTAAGGACAGGATGATTATAAACTACAACCAACTAAACCACCAGCACGACAATAAAAACATATGTACCAAGCGAAACGCGTCCACTACGGGGTTAAAATCTCTTGTATATGAAGCGATTTTATTTTTCTATAGGAGAATTACATAACTGGCACTTCCCGAATACAATATTATTGTCCCCTGTCCAGGAAAATAACAGGAGCTTGAACTCCAGGTGGAAGATTGGCGTCTCGGCTGCCCCCCCACACACATGTGACGGGCGGCCGCGGCGGCATCTCGCACGCTCAGGAATGCGTGAAAAGAATAAGATGCAGTGTGGTAGGCCGGAGATCTCTTGGGTACAGACCCCCAGCAAACTTAAATATGAAATCACTTCATCTCGAGCTGCGGCCAAGAATGCGAGACGGGCTGACATGGAATTTAACAGAATATTTATATATTTTTTTTAATTATTAAATCAGGAGGGAGGTCATTAAATTGGCAGCAGTGGACAGGGGGTGAGATCCTGGAGGACTATGAGGTAATGTTTCTGCACAAGGTCACTGGCCAAGGTCAAGGCCTGGCTCGATTTTGTGTGTAATTCCGGACCCTTTTTTGGGCCCTCGGTTGCAGGCGAGGTTACCCCCGTACTGGAGCCTTGCCAGGACAGTTGTTCTGGGACGCCAGTTGCCATGGAGACTCCTGAAGTGGAATCTGAGCTGACGGTCGAAACTAATGAACAAGTCTCTGGTTAGAGGGATTGATGATGTATCCGGGCAGGAGTGAGTGGGCAGTGACCTGGTGTAATGGTGGTGATGTGGTGAGCGGGCGTCAGGTGAGGGGGCAGCAGTCATATTGTAGTAGTGAGCGGGCAGTGACCTGGTGTCATGGTGGTAATGTGGTGAGCTGGCGTCAGGTGAGGGGGCAGCGGTCATATTGTAGTAGTGTGCGGGCAGTGACCTGGTGTCATGGTGGTAATGTGGTGAGCTGGCGTCAGGTGAGGGGGCAGCGGTCATATTGTAGTAGTGTGCGGGCAGTGACGTGGTGTCATGGTGGTAATGTGGTGAGCGGGCGTCAGGTGAGGGGGCAGCAGTCATATTGTAGTAGTGAGCGGGCAGTGACCTGGTGTCATGTTGGTAATGTGGTGAGCGGGCGTCAGGTGAAGGGGCAGCAGTCATATTGTAGTAGTGAGTGGGCAGTAACCTGGTGTCATGTTGGTAATGTGGTGAGCGAGCGTGAGATGAGGGGGCAGCAGTCATATTGTAGTAGTGAGCGGGCAGTGACCTGGTGTCATGGTGGTAATGTGGTGAGTGGGCGTCAGGTGAGGGGGCAGCAGTCATATTGTAGTAGTGAGCGGGCAGTGACCTGGTGTCATGGTGGTAATGTGGTGAGTGGGCGTCAGGTGAGGGAGCAGCAGTCCTATTGTAGTAGTGAGCGGGCAGTGACCTGGTGTCATGGTGGTAATGTGGGGAGCGGGCGTCAGGTGAGGGGGCAGCAGTCATATTGTGGTAGTGAGCGGGCAGTGACCTGGTGTCATGGTGGTAATGTGGGGAGTGGGCGTCAGGTGAGGGGGCAGCAGTCATATTGTAGTAGTGAGCGGGCAGTGACCTGGTGTCATGGTGGTAATGTGGTGAGCAGGCGTCAGGTGAGGGGGCAGCGGTCATATTGTAGTAGTGAGCGGGCAGTGACCTGGTGTCATGGTGGTAATGTGGGGAGTGGGCATCAGGTGAGGGGGCCGCAGTCATATTGTAGTAGTGAGCGGGCAGTGACCTGGTGCCATGGTGGTAATGTGGTGAGCGGGCGTCAGGTGAGGGGGCTTCAGTCATATTGTAGTAGTGAGCGGGCAGTAACCTGGTGCCATGGTGGTAATGTGGTGAGCGGGCGTCAGGTGAGGGGGCAGCAGTCATATTGTAGTAGTGAGCGGGCAGTGACCTGGTGTCCTGGTGGTAATGTGGGGAGCGGGCGTCAGGTGAGGGGGCAGCAGTCATATTGTAGTAGTGAGCGGGCAGTGACCTGGTGTCATGGTGGTAATGTGGTGAGGGGGCAGCAGTCATATTGTAGTAGTGAGCGGGCAGTGAGCAGGTATAGGACTATATTCACTTGATTGTATTTTAGGTCCTTGTAAAAAAAACAAAAAACATCCTGAGGAGAATTCCTTCATATAGGGTCTTGTCAAGAATAGACTGCACAGGCCTTTTGGCAGCCATGCATTGACCTGGTGTATCGATGAGAGGGCATTGACCGGGTCTCTTGGCATTAACAAGGTGTCTTGGTGAGCTTACATTGACCTGGTGTCTTGGTGGGCATGCATTGACCTGGTGTCTTGGTGGGCATGCATTGACCTGGTGTCTTGGTGGCCATGCATTGACCTGGTGTCTTGGTGGCCATGCATTGACCTGGTGTCTTGGTGGCCATGCATTGACCTGGTGTCTTGGTGGCCATGCATTGACCTGGTGTCTTGGTGGCCATGCATTGACCTGGTGTCTTGGTGGCCATGCATTGACCTGGTGTCTTGGTGGCCATGCATTGACCTGGTGTCTTGGTGGGCATGCATTGACCTGGTGTCTTGGTGGCCATGCATTGGCCTGGTGTCTTGGTGGGCATGCATTGGCCTGGTGTCTTGGTGGGCATGCATTGACCTGGTGTCTTGGTGGGCATGCATTGACCTGGTGTCTTGGTGGGCATGCATTGACCTGGTGTCTTGGTGGGCATGCAGAGTCGTGTTTGTCTCATATGTTGAGATAAGGTCTGTGCAGGAGATGTTTAGATAATTGTGTAGCTTTAAATCTATGACCTTACATGTCCCCTGCAAGCCTCCTGTGGTGATCTGGTGTCAGGTGATCATGAAGTGCGCTTGTCAGGTTATGATGTATTTATCTGGTGTTGAGTGATCATGTCGGGTTATGTAGTGATCTTCTGTCAGGTGATAAGATCGTAAACTGGTATCTAGTGATCATGTGGTAATCTGGTGTCAGGTGATCATGTAGCGATCTGGTGTCAGGTGATCTTGTAGCGATCTGGTCTCAGGTGATCCTATAGCGATCTGGTGTCAGGTGATCCTGTAGCGATCTGGTATCAGGTGATCCTGTAGCGATCTGGTGGCAGGTGATCCTGTAGCGATCTGTTGTCAGGTGATCCTGTAGCAATCTGGTGTCAGGTGATCATGTAGCGATCTGGTGTCAGGTGATCATGTAGCGATCTGGTGTCAGGTGATCCTGTAGCGATCTGGTGTCAGGTGATCCTGTAGCGATCTGGTGTCAGGTGATCCTGTAGCGATCTGGTGTCAGGTGATCCTGTAGCGATCTGGTGTCAGGTAATTCTGTAGCGATCTGGTGTCAGGTGATCATGTAGCGATCTGGTGTCAGGTGATCAAGTAGCAAGTTGGTGTCAGGTGATGATCTGGTTTCCTGTGTTGTAGTCCATCAATGGAGGTTTACAAACACAGTACCCCAAGTGTCAGTGTATCATTATCCTGTACCCCAAGTGTCAGTGTATCATTATCCTGTACCCCAAGTGTCAGTGTATCATTGTCCTGTACCCCAAGTGTCAGTGTATCATTGTCCTGTACCCCAAGTGTCAGTGTATCATTGTCCTGTACCCCAAGTGTCCGTGTCATTGTCCTGTACCCCAAGTGTCAGTGTGTCATTATCCTGTACCCCAAGTGTCAGTGTGTCATTATCCTGTACCCCAAGTGTCAGTGTGTCATTATCCTGTACCCCAAGTGTCAGTGTGTCATTGTCCTGTACCCCAAGTGTCCGTGTGTCATTGTCCTGTACCCCAAGTGTCAGTGTGTCATTATCCTGTACCCCAAGTGTCCGTGTCATTGTCCTGTACCCCAAGTGTCCGTGTGTCATTGTCCTGTACCCCAAGTGTCAGTGTGTCATTGTCCTGTACCCCAAGTGTCAGTGTGTCATTGTCCTGTACCCCAAGTGTCCGTGTGTCATTGTCCTGTACCCCAAGTGTCGGTGTGTCATTGTCCTGTACCCCAAGTGTCGGTGTGTCATTATCCTGTACCCCAAGTGTCGGTGTGTCATTATCCTGTACCCCAAGTGTCGGTGTGTCATTATCCTGTACCCCAAGTGTCGGTGTGTCATTATCCTGTACCCCAAGTGTCGGTGTGTCATTATCCTGTACCCCAAGTGTCGGTGTGTCATTATCCTGTACCCCAAGTGTCGGTGTGTCATTGTCCTGTACCCCAAGTGTCGGTGTGTCATTGTCCTGTACCCCAAGTGTCCGTGTTACTCGATCAGTGATCTCTTGTGAGTCCTGAGCAGTAAGTGGAGATTCCCTCTATAAATAGTCCCAGTAATAGCAGCTGACGTTTCCTCCTCGTTCTCGGTACTCAGGCACGTTGCGTTGGCCGCCTGTGTACAGGGCTGGATAGGAGATTTATTCCTGAGGAGCTGATGGGTCTTGGGTCCTCCAGTATGAATCGCTTCTCCAGATAAATAAAGGCCTTCGCTCCCTCCTGCCCACATCTCCCTCATCTATCAATTACCAATTTAGTCCTCTGCAATTTTGGTTGAAGATCCGTCTGAAGCTGCAGGAAGGAGCTGTGAGAATTATAACCCATTCCAGCATTCGGCTTTACTAGACATGGGCATGCCGACCCCCGCTGTGGATACAGAGTAACCTGGTGGAGCATCATATCTGGATTACAGCTCCCATCATCCTCTACTGCCTGCCCCATGACTGCATTGACTTTCTGTGTTTTAAATATTCCTTTAATTAGCAATTCTACGCACTAATGAAATTCATATGGCACCAACTAGTGTGAATGTTGTCCATGATTACATGGTAGCACGGCCCCCCAATAACAGTCCGGCTACGACTCAAGAGCAGCTGTCCCTTCACCCCGACAATAATGTGGACCAGAGACCACTTAGTGTGGACAGAAAAGGTATAAATAAGGCAGAAGGTCACATTGGTTGGTGTCGGGGGGGCTGTAACCCCCATTCATGCATCCGACCATCACTCCACTGAAATTATTGGGAATTATAGAAACCAAGTTCTTTAACTGGAAGTTTCTGTAACACATTAGTCCTCAGTCATCTCTGATGAAATACATGTCGGGTCCATTTGTTCAGGACGTTGGTTGGGGGTCCGAGCTTCTGGGTCCCACTGATGTGACTTTTTGACTTTTCCAATTGTAAAAGCTCTTTAATATGCATTAGAGGTGTCCTCAAGTGACTAGCTGTGATTGGCTGCCAAGGAAAGCTGAAAGAGGGAGGGGTGGAGCCTCTAGGTGACCAAGTGACAGAAAAACAGTCCCATGAGAGCGAAGATGGCTGACAAACAGGGAGCTACTTTCAGTCCCAGAAACTAATGTCCGCAGAAGTCTGGACCACAAACTGATCTTGAAGACAAGGTTCAAGAGCACAGAAAAGTTTTCATTTTTGGCTTGAGTTAAATGTTTATAATTTTCAGTACCATGGGGAGCAGCTATAGAGGGTGCACAGGTAGAAACCTCACCCAGGCCCTGGTGCCTGAGATCAAAAGCCCCTCTGTCACATAAGATGACACAAGTATTATAAATGGGACATGGTAGGTGAGGGGCCCTCGTATAGATTATTTTGTATTGGGGCCCAGGAGCTTTCTTATAGAAGAACTCCCGTTTGGTAAAGGAGATGGTGTCAGCATTGTCATGTAGTGTATATTGGTACCAGTCACGATAGAGCCCGGTAAATTGTGGCTTCCCTAATATATGTTCACATTTTAATGGAATATGCCAAGTAATCTCATCCATGGAGGTCAGTGAGCGGAGAACCTCACTAATCGGTGAGGGACCATAGCACTATACCATGCACTGTGCCTATTAACCTCCGTATCTTTGAGCTATGTTGGCGCCAGATCCATTGAGTTCCATGGGGATGCATTGCTCACAACTCGGCGATGAAGAAATCGACCAGCTCCGGTAGAGTACCATGCGCACTTTAGTTTTCGCTAGCTGTGGAGTGGGTCCCAACTTTCTGTGCTACAAAATGAGATGTATTAGCACGACTTTCCTTGAAACTGACCTTGGCAGCAGGGTTGACAATGAAAACCAATGACCTAATCCTCAGGGGTGTAACTACCATGGACCTACCGGATCAAGGGCTCCCAAGCCAAAAAGCGATCAGGGACCGTAACAATGTCATGGAAGACAAAGGTTGTTTTTTTAGAAGGGATGGCACGAGAGAGATTGGGTTTGCAGGAGGAGAAATGTAGGGTGGTCAGAGATGCAGGGAAGAATAGACATAAGGGACCAAGAGAAAGTCATGTGTCATAAAAAATCTCACCATTGTATAAGGTTTTCCCCTTTTATATACCCTGATATAACATGTAACCCCAATTAACAAGGCAGGGAGGTTTACTGGTGTAAAATAACGTAGCCATCATTTAAAAAGTAAATAATCGGTAGGTTCCTGTGCTGAGAAAAGCTGCTCATGGGTGGGTCTACTGCTGGGACCTCCCATGAGCAGCTGTGCTCTAGGGAAGCCACAAATTGACATTTAGGACAGACCATAGAAATACCTATGTTTATCTCCAGGACTCACTTACTGCTGATGGCGGTGCTCCATTAGTTGTATTAGTATTTTGCCCCTAATGACCTTTATTGCCATTCCTGGTAAGCGTCCTATGCAGAAACCTACTATTTTAGGTATGATGATCCATTGCCCTTCGATATTTTTGTCCATCACATGATGTGAGAGGAGCAGATGGGGGTGACCGGGCTTTAATAATCTGATTACAGGAGATATTACATTTGGAGCCAGTGAAATTGTACTCTAAAAATAAAAACTTCTAAACAAATTTTATTTTTACCCCTCCTAAAAATAGGACACAGAGGTGAAGCACGCAAGGAATTTCCTCTAAGTCCTTAATTGGGGGAGTGAAGAAACCGTTCTCTTGATCTCACTCCCAGCATAATGATTTATGACCGCTCCTCTCGGATATTATTCCCCATGCTCTTCGTCATCATCTCCTTAGCCAGATGTTGAGCTGGGAATGTAACGCTTCCCCCTGTGTTGTTGAAACTCTTTTGAGGGCAAATGTTGTACTTTTCTCGTGTTTACTGTACATAGGGCGGTGTTCCGGGCTTACGATGTGACCCATGACTTGAACGTTCCCCCTGTAAAGTGTGTGGTATTTTTTCAAGATGTTTTTGGTGTGTGTAAAACTTTTATATATGAGACACTAAGAGAATGTCCACCTAAAAAACAAAAAAATCACCATTTATTAACAAGCTTTTGGAAATCCCAGGGGTTGTCGCCCAACTTTTTGAGTTGTTTACTTCAATCCCTGCCTCCCGTATTGCTGCATAACTGGATTTATTGCTCCTGACTTTCGGAAACCTGGATGACTACCGATGTGATTGTTCCTTTTAAGCTTGACCGAAGATTTTTGATATTTTATGGAAATGAAGTTTGGGTCGTTAACTTCACCCCTGCGGCAACCAAAAAGACCTCAGGGGTGTAGGATCTGGGCGGTTGCACAGGGCACATGAGCTGCCCCTGCTGAAGGAGGCGCCTTCGATGGCATGGCACCCGAGGCTTGTGACCACCACGTGTATGAGTTTCATTTTGGACATTGTATTAGATTATAACTTTATATATAGAGCTGTTATTGGAGCCCTTTATGGCGGTATTTACTTCAGCATTGTGTGGCGCTAATACTTTTTCGAGTGTATGGTGTGGCACTGTATAGTAACTTTATGAAGTGTTATTTGGCCAATGTATGGCACTGTCCTTTAGGCACCATACTATATGGCACTTATATTTAGGCACTTCATGGTATAATTATTTATATACTCCGAAAGAACACTGGAGGTGCCAAAGGAAGAAACGGACAGGGCACCTTCCAACGTAAGGCCAACACTGGTCCGTGGCTTCCCTATGTACTTTTTGGTTGGGTCATTGTAAAATCCACCACTTGGCAATCATTCTTCCTCCAAGAATGTGAATTAGAGGTTGTCACAGCTCCACCCCCTTTGGCACCTATCATTCAGAGTATAAACCGTCTCCAGACCTATAATAATATACATTTCTCAGTTGGTTTCCAAGGCACTTTTAATTCGGCAGAACACAGGAGTGTTGGGTGGCAAAAAAACTCAAATCATTCAGTGGTGCTATGACACTTCCAGTCCTGTACTTTCCATCTTACTAGTTTTTATATTGTGGGGGGAGATCATTCCTGATACAAGTTTCTTATTTTGGACATTCCATTACGACTTCTGTACATTCTGTTATAGAACACATTGACCGTGACTCACTAGATATAAATAGTCTAAATAAAAGTAATGACATCACTATTAACAAAATGTACCCGTATAATGTATACAGTCCCTGGTGTTCTATCATTTCTACTCTGATTCCATTTCTTTACCAGCTGTCTCCATGATAGCGCATGAAAAACTAATGACGACTTTCTAGAGAAACGGCAAACATGAGTGACAGAAGAGGGAAGGGCCGTAGTGTCATATAAAAAAAATTGGAGACAATGGGCTCCTGATAAATAGGTCACTCAATACTGGTGAACCCCAAATGGTGAACTATTATAGTAGTTATATTCTTGTATATAGGGGCAGTATTATAGTAGTTATATTCTTGTATATAGGAGCAGTATTATAGTAGTTATATTCTTGTATATAGGGGCAGTATTATAGTAGTTATATTCTTGTATATAGGGAGCAGTATTATAGTAGTTATATTCTTGTATATAGGGGGCAGTATTATAGTAGTTATATTCTTGTATATAGGGGCAGTATTATAGTAGTTATATTCTTGTATATAGGAGGCAGTATTATAGTAGTTATATTCTTGTATATAGGAGCAGTATTACAGTAGTTATATTGTATATAGGGGGCAGTATTACAGTAGTTATATTCTTGTATATGGGAGCAGTATCATAGTAGTTATATTCTTGTATATAGGGGGCAGTATTATAGTAGTTATATTCTTGTATATAGGGGTAGTATTATAGTAGATATATATACTTGTATATAGGGGGCAGTATTATAGTAGTTATATTCTTGCATATAGGGGGCAGTATTATAGTAGTTATATTCTTGCATATAGGGGGCAGTATTATAGTAGTTATATTCTTGTATATAGGGGGCAGTATTATAGTAGTTATATTCTTGTACATAGGGGGCAGTATTATAGTAGTTATATTCTTGTATATAGGGGCAGTATTATAGGAGTTATATTCTTGTATATAGGGGCAGTATTATAGTAGTTATATTCTTGTATATAGGGAGCAGTATAATAGTAGTTATATTCCTGTATATAGGAACAGTATTATAGTAGTTATATTCTTGTATATAGGCAGTATTATAGTAGTTATATTCTTGTATATAGGAGTAGTATTATAGTAGTTATATTCTTGTATATAAGAGGCAGTATTATAGTGGTTATATTCTTGTATATAGGGAGCAGTATTATAGTAGTTATATTCTTGTATATAGGAGGCAGTATTATAGTAGTTATATTCTTGTATATAGGAGCAGTATTATAGTAGCTATATTCTTGTATATAGGGTGCAGTATTATAGTGGTTATATTCTTGTACATAGGGGGCAGTATTATAGTAGTTATACTCTTGTATATAGGAGCAGTATTATAGTAGTTATACTCTTGTATATAGGAGTAGTATTATAGTAGTTATATACTTGTATATAGGGGCAGTATTATAGTAGTTATATTCTTGTATATAGGAGCAGTATTATAGTAGTTATATTCGTGTATATAGGAGCAGTATTATAGTAGTTATATTCTTGTATATAGGGGCAGTATTATAGTAGTTATATTCTTGTATATAGGGAGCAGTATTATAGTAGTTATATTCTTGTATATAGGAGCAGTATTATAGTAGTTATATTCTTGTATATAGGCAGTATTATAGTAGTTATATTCTTGTCTATAGGAGTAGTATTATAGTAGTTATATTCTTGTATATAGGAGCAGTATTATAGTAGTTATATTCTTGTACATAGGGGGCAGTATTATAGTAGTTATATTCTTGTATATAGGAGCAGTATTATAGTAGCTATATTCTTGTATATAGGAGCAGTATTATAGTAGTTATATTCTTGTATATAGGTGGCAGTATTATGGTAGTTATATTCTTGTATATAGGTGGCAGTATTATGGTAGTTATATTCTTGTATATAGGGGCAGTGTTATAGTAGTTATATTCTTGTATATAGGGGGCAGTATTATAGTAGTTATATTCTTGTATATAGGGGGCAGTATTATAGTAGTGATATTCTTGTATATAGGGGCAGTATTATGGTAGTTATATTCTTGTATATAGGGGCAGTATTATAGTAGTTATATTCTTGTATATAGGGGCAGTATTATAGTAGTGATATTCTTGTATATAGGTGGCAGTATTATGGTAGTTATATTCTTGTATATAGGGGGCAGTATTATAGTAGTTATATTCTTGTATATAGGGGGCGGTATTATAGTAGTTATATTCTTGTATATAGGGGGCAGTATTATAGTAGTTATATTCTTGTCTATAGGGGCAGTATTATAGTAGTTATATTCTTGTATATAGGGGCAGTATTATAGTAGTTATATTCTTGTATATAGGGGCAGTATTACAGTAATTATATTCTTGTATATAGGGGGCAGTATTATAGTAGTTATATTCTTGTATATAGGGGGCAGTATTATAGTAGTTATATTCTTGTATATAGGAGCAGGATTATAGTAGTTATATTCTTGTATATAGGAGCAGGATTATAGTAGTTATATTCTTGTATATAGGAGGCAGTAGTATAGTAGTTATATTCTTGTATATAGAGGGCAGTATTATAGTAGTTATATTCTTGTATATAGGGGCAGTATTATAGTAGTTATATTCTTGTATATAGGGGCAGTATTATAGTAGTTATATTCTTGTATATAGGAGCAGTATTATAGTAGTTATATTCTTGTATATAAGGGGCAGTATTATAGTAGTTATATTCTTGTATATAGGAGCAGTATTATAGTAGTTATATTCTTGTATATAAGGGGCAGTATTATAGTAATTATATTCTTGTACATAGGGGCAGTAGTATAGTAGTTATATTCTTGTATATAGGGGGCAGTATTATAGTAGTTATATTCTTGTATATAGGGGCAGTATTATAGTAGTTATATTCTTGTATATAGGAGCAGTATTATAGTAGTTATAGTCTTGTATATAGGAGCAGTATTATAGTAGTTATATTCTTGTATATAGGGGGCAGTATTATAGAGTTATATTCTTGTATATAGGAGCAGTATTATAGTAGTTATATTATTGCATATAGGGGCAGTATTATTGTAGTTATATTCTTGTATATAGGGGGCAGTATTATAGAGTTATATTCTTGTATATAGGAGCAGTATTATAGCAGTTATAGTATTGTATATAGGGGCAGTATTATTGTAGTTATATTCTTGTATATAGGGGGCAGTATTATAGTAGTTACATTCTTGTATATAGGGGCAGTATTATAGTAGTTATATTCTTGTATATAGGTGCAGTATTATAGTAGTTATATTCTTGTATATAAGGGGCAGTATTATAGTAATTATATTCTTGTACATAGGGGCAGTGTTATAGTAGTTATATTCTTGTATTATAGTGGGTATATTCTTGTATATAGGGGGCAGTATTATAGTAGTTATATTCTTGTATATAGGAGCAGTATTATAGTAGTTGTAGTCTTGTATATAGGAGCAGTATTATAGTAGTTATATTCTTGTATATAGGGGCAGTATTATAGAGTTATATTCTTGTATATAGGAGCAGTATTATAGTAGTTATATTATTGTATATAGGGGCAGTATTATTGTAGTTATATTCTTGTATATAGGGGGCAGTATTATAGTAGTTATATTCTTGTATATAGGAGCAGTATTATAGTAGTTATATTCTTGTATATAGGGGCAGTATTATAGTAGGTATATTCTTGTATATAGGAGGCAGTATTATAGTAGGTATATTCTTGTATATAGGGGGCAGTATTATAGTAGTTATATTCTTGTATATAAGAGCAGTATTATAGTAGTTATATTCTTGTATATAGGGGCAGTATTATAGTAGTTATATTCTTGTATATAGGTGGCAGTATTATAGTAGTTATATTCTTGTATATAGAAGCAGTATTATAGTAGTTATATTCTTGTATATAAGGGGCAGTATTTTAGTAATTATATTCTTATACATAGGGGCAGTGTTATAGTAGTTATATTCTTGTATATAGGGGCAGTATTATAGTAGTTATATTCTTGTATATAGGGGCAGCATTATAGTAGTTATATTCTTGTATATAGGGGGCAGTAATATAGTAGTTATATTCTTGTATATAGGAGCAGTATTACAGTAGTTATATTCTTGTATATAGGGGCAGTATTATAGTAGTTATATTCTTGTATATAGGGGGCAGTATTATAGTAGTTATATTCTTGTCTATAGGGGCAGTATTACAGTAATTATATTCTTGTATATAGGGGGCAGTATTATAGTAGTTATATTCTTGTATATAGGGGGCAGTATTATAGTAGTTATATTCTTGTATATAGGGGCAGTATTATAGTAGTTATATTCTTGTATATAGGGGCAGTATTATAGTAGTTATATTCTTGTATATAAGAGCAGTATTATAGTAGTTATATTCTTGTATATAGGGGCAGTATTATAGTAGTTATATTCTTGTATATAGGGGCAGTATTATAGTAGTTATATACTTGTATATAGGTGGCAGTATTATAGTAGTTATATTCTTGTATATAGGAGCAGTATTATAGTAGTTATATTGTACATAGGGGCAGTATTATAGTAGTTATATTCTTGTATATAGGGGGCAGTAATATAGTAGTTATATTCTTGTATATAGGAGCAGTATTACAGTAGTTATATTCTTGTATATAGGGGCAGTATTATAGTAGTTATATTCTTGTATATAGGGGGCAGTATTATAGTAGTTATATTCTTGTCTATAGGGGCAGTATTACAGTAATTATATTCTTGTATATAGGGGGCAGTATTATAGTAGTTATATTCTTGTATATAGGGGGCAGTATTATAGTAGTTATATTCTTGTATATAGGGGCAGTATTATAGTAGTTATATTCTTGTATATAGGGGCAGCATTATAGTAGTTATATTCTTGTATATAGGAGCAGTATTATAGTAGTTATAGTCTTGTATATAGGAGCAGTATTATAGTAGTTATATTCTTGTATATAGGAGCAGTATTATAGTAGTTATATTCTTGTATATAGGAGGCAGTAGTATAGTAGTTATATTCTTGTATATAGAGGGCAGTGTTATAGTAGTTATATTCTTGTATATAGGGGCAGTATTATAGTAGTTATATTCTTGTATATAAGGGCAGTATTATAGTCGTTATATTCTTGTATATAGGGGCAGTATTATAGTAGTTATATTCTTGTATATAGGGGCAGTATTATAGTAGTTATATACTTGTATATAGGTGGCAGTATTATAGTAGTTATATTCTTGTATATAGGAGCAGTATTATAGTAGTTATATTCTTGTACATAGGGGCAGTGTTATAGTAGTTATATTCTTGTATTATAGTGGGTATATTCTTGTATATAGGGGGCAGTATTATAGTAGTTATATTCTTGTATATAGGGGCAGTATCATAGTAGTTATATTCTTGTATATAGGAGCAGTATTATAGTAGTTATATTCTTGTATATAGGAGCAGTATTATAGTAGTTATATTCTTGTATATAGAGGGCAGTATTATAGTAGTTATATTCTTGTATATAGAGGGCAGTATTATAGTAGTTATATTCTTGTATATAGGGGCAGTATTATAGTAGTTATATTCTTGTATATAAGAGCAGTATTATAGTAGTTATATTCTTGTATATAGGGGCAGTATTATAGTAGTTATATTCTTGTATATAGGGGCAGTATTATAGTAGTTATATTCTTGTATATAGGTGGCAGTATTATAGTAGTTATATTCTTGTATATAGGAGCAGTATTATAGTAGTTATATTCTTGTATATAAGGGGCAGTATTATAGTAATTATATTCTTATACATAGGGGCAGTGTTATAGTAGTTATATTCTTGTATATAGGAGGCAGTATTATAGTAGGTATATTCTTGTATATAGGGGGCAGTATTATAGTAGTTATATTCTTATATATAGGGGCAGTATTATAGTAGTTATATTCTTGTATATAGGAGCAGTATTATAGTAGTTATAGTCTTGTATATAGGAGCAGTATTATAGTAGTTATATTCTTGTATATAGGGGGCAGTATTATAGAGTTATATTCTTGTATATAGGAGCAGTATTATAGTAGTTATATTATTGCATATAGGGGCAGTATTATTGTAGTTATATTCTTGTATATAGGGGGCAGTATTATAGAGTTATATTATTGTATATAGGGGCAGTATTATAGTAGTTATATTCTTGTATATTGGGGCAGTATTATAGTAGTTATATTGTATATAGGGGGCAGTATTATAGTAGTTATATTCTTGTATATAGGGGGCAGTATTATAGTAGTTATATTCTTGTATATAGGGGGCAGTATTATAGTAGTTATATTCTTCTATATAGGGGGCAGTATTATAGTAGTTATATTCTTGTATATAGGGGGCAGTATTATAGTAGTTATATTCTTGTATATAGGGGCAGTATTATAGTCGTTATATTCTTGTATATAGGGAGCAGTATTATAGCAGTTATATTCTTGTATATAGGGTCAGTGTTATAGTAGTTATATTCTTGTATATAGGGGCAGTGTTATAGTAGTTATATTCTTGTATATATGGGCAGTATTATAGTTGTTATATTCTTGTATATAGGGACCAGTATTCTAGTAGTTATATTCTTGTATATAGGAGCAGTATTATAGTAGTTATATTCTTGTATATAGGGGCAGTATTATAGTAGTTATATTCTTGTATATAGGGGGCAGTATTATAGTAGTTATATTCTTGTATATAGAGGCAGTATTATAGTAGTTATATTCTTGTATATAGGGTGCAGTATTATAGTAGTTATATTCTTGTATATACGGGGCAGTTTTATAGTAGTTATATTCTTGTATATAGGGGCAGTATTATATTAGTTATATTCTTGTATATAGGGGGCAGTATTATAGTAGTTATATTCTTGTATATAGGGGGCAGTATTATAGTAGTTATATTCTTGTATATAGGGAGCAGTTTTATAGTAGTTACATTCTTGTATATAGAGGGCAGTATTATAGTAGTTATATTCTTGTATATAGGAGCAGTATTATAGTAGTTCTATTCTTGTATATAGGGGGCAGTATTATAGTAGTTATATTCTTGTATATAGGAGCAGTATTATAGTAGTTATATTCTTGTATATAGGGGGCAGTATTATAGTAGTTATACTCTTGTATATAGGGTGCAGTATTATAGTAGTTATATTCTTGTATATAGGAGGCAGTATTATAGTAGTTATATTCTTGTATATAGGGTGCAGTATTATAGTAGTTATATTCTTGTATAAAGGGTGCAGTATTATAGTAGTTATATTCTTGTATATAGGGTGCAGTATTATAGTAGTTATATTCTTGTATACAGGAGCAGTATTATAGTAGTTATATTCTTGTATATAGGGTGCAGTATTATAGTAGTTATATTCTTGTATATAGGAGGCAGTATTAGGGCATGCCCACACGTGGCGGATTTCCTCCGCAACTGTCCGCATCAATGCCGCACAGAATCTGCGTTGCAGATTCTGCGGCGGACCTGCCCAAAATGTGCAGTAAATTGATGCGGACTAGCTGCTGCGGACTGCGGGAAAAGTGCTTCCCTTCTCTCTATCAGTGCAGGATAGAGAGAAGGGACAGCCCTTTCCCTAGTGAAAATAAACACATTTCATACTTACCGGCCGTTGTCTTGGTGACGCGTCCCTCTTTCGCCATCCAGCCCGACCTACCTGGATGACGCGGCAGTCCATGTGACCGCTGCAGCCTGTGATTGGCTGCAGCCGTCACTTAGACTGAAACATCATCCTGGGAAGCCGGACTGGAGACAGAAGCAGGGAGTTCTCGGTAAGTATGAACTTCTATTTTTTTGACAGGTTGCTCTATATTGTGATCGGTAGTCACTGTCCAGGGTGCAGAAACAGTTACTGCCGATCGCTTAACTCTTTCAGCACCCTGGACAGTGACTATTTACTGACGTCTCCTAGCAACGCTCCCGTAATTCCGGGAGCCCCATTGACTTCCTCAGTCTGGCTGTAGACCTAGAAATACATAGGTCCAGCCAGAATGAAGAAATGTCATGTCCAAAAAGCAAGACGCATCCGCAGCACACATAACATGTGCATGACATCTGCGGACTTCATTGCGGAATTTAGAATCTCCATTGAAGTCAATGGAGAACTTCCGCAATGAGTCCGCAACCAGTCCGCCACTGGTCCGCAACATCCATTGTATGCTGCGGACACCAAATTCCGCACCGCAGCCTATGCTCCGCAGCGGAATTTTCAGCCTCGTCTAAACGAAGCCTTCTAAAAAGAAGTGGAAGGCAATGGGCAAACGGGTCCGCTGCGGATTAACGCTGCGGAGTGTCCGCAGCGGAATTCAAGAGCAATTCCGCCACGTGTGGCTTTGCCCTTATAGTAGTTATAATCTTGTATATAGGGGCAGTATTATAGTAGTTATATTCTTGTATATAGGGGCAGTATTATAGTAGTTATATTCTTGTATATAGAGGCAGTATTATAGTAGTTATATTCTTGTATATAGGGGCAGTATTATAGTAGTTATATTCTTGTATATAGGAGCAGTATTATAGTAGTTATATTCTTGTATATAGGGGGCAGTATTATAGTAGTTATATTCTTGTATATAGGAGGCAGTATTATAGTAGTTATATTCTTGTCTATAGGGGCAGTATTACAGTAATTATATTCTTGTATATAGGGGTAGTATTATAGTAGTTATATTCTTGTATATAGGGGACAGTATTATAGTAGTTATATTCTTGTATATAGGGGGCAGTATTATAGTAGTTACATACTTGTATATAGGAGCAGTATTATAGTAGTTATATTCTTGTACATAGGGGCAGTATTATAGTAGTTATATTCTTGTATATAGGGGGTAGTATTATAGTAGTTATATTATTGTATATAGGGGACAGTATTATAGTAGTTATATTCTTGTATATAGGGGGCAGTATTGTAGTAGTTATATACTTGTATATAGGAGCAGTATTATAGTAGTTATATTCTTGTACATAGGGGCAGTAGTATAGTAGTTATATTCTTGTATATAGGGGGCAGCATTATAGTAGTTATATTCTTGTATATAGGGGCAGTATTATAGTAGTTATATTCTTGTATATAGGAGTAGTATTATAGTAGTTATATTCTTGTATATAGGGGCAGTATTATAGTAGTTATATTCTTGTACATAGGGGCAGTATTATAGTAGTTATATTCTTGTATATAGGGGGCAGCATTATAGTAGTTATATTCTTGTATATAGGGGCAGTATTATAGTAGTTATATTCTTGTATATAGGAGTAGTATTATAGTAGTTATATTCTTATATATAGGAGCAGTATTATAGTAGTTATATTCTTGTATATAGGGGGCAGTATTATAGTAGTTATATCCTTGTATATAGGGCAGTATTATATAGTAGTTATATTCTTGTATATAGAGGGCAGTATTATAGTAGTTATATTCTTGTATATAGGGGCAGTATTATAGTAGTTATATTCTTGTACATAGGGTGCAGTATTATAGTAGTTATATTCTTGTATATAGGGGCAGTATTATAGTAGTTATATTCTTGTATATAGGAGTAGTATTATAGTAGTTATATTCTTGTATATAGGAGCAGTATTATAGTAGTTATATTCTTGTATATAGGGGGCAGTATTATAGTAGTTATATTCTTGTATATAGGGGGCAGTATTATAGTAGTTATATTCTTGTATATAGGGGCAGTATTATAGTAGTTATATGCTTGTATATAGGAGCAGTATTATAGTAGTTATATTCTTGTATATAGGAGCAGTATTATAGTAGTTATATTCTTGTATATAGGAGCAGTATTATAGTAGTTATATTCTTGTATATAGGGGGCAGTATTATAGTAGTTATATTCTTGTATATAGGGGCAGTATTATAGTAGTTATATGCTTGTATATAGGAGCAGTATTATAGTAGTTATATTCTTGTATATATGGGGCAGTATTATAGTAGTTATATTCTTGTATACAGGGGGCAGTATTATAGTAGTTATATTCTTGTATATAGGGGGCAGTATTATAGTAGTTATATTCTTGTACATAGGGTGCAGTATTATAGTAGTTATATTCTTGTATATAGGAGGCAGTATTATAGTAGTTATATTCTTGTATATAGGGGGCAGTATTATAGTAGTTATATTCTTGTATATAGGATCAGTATTATAGTAGTTATATTCTTGTATGTAGGGGCAGTATTATAGTAGTTATATTCTTGTATATAGGGGCAGTATATAGTAGTTATATTCTTGTATATAGGAGCAGTATTATAGTAGTTATATTCTTGTATATAGGGGGCAGTATTATAGTAGTTATATTCTTGTATATAGGGGGCAGTATTATAGTAGTTATATTCTTGTATATAGTGGCAGTATTATAGTAGTTATATTCTTGTATATAGGGAGCAGTATTATAGTAGTTATATTCTTGTATATAGGGAGCAGTATTATAGTAGTTATATTCTTGTATATAGGGAGCAGTATTATAGTAGTTATATTCTTGTATATAGGGGCAGTATTATAGTAGTTATATTCTTGTATATAGGAGCAGTATTATAGTAGTTATATTCTTGTATATAGGGGCAGTATTATAGTAGTTATATTCTTGTATATAGGAGCAGTATTATAGTAGTTATATTCTTGTATATAGGAGCAGTATTATAGTAGTTATATTCTTGTATATAGGGGGCAGTATTATAGTAGTTATATTCTTGTATGTAGGGGCAGTATTATAGTAGTTATATTCTTGTATATAGTGGCAGTATTATAGCATGCCGCGGTTTATTCATGGTACTAACACCGAGCAGCATCTGGGCCTTATATACAACGTTCTGAGTGATGCGTCACATATAACATTTTCTGTTTCCTCTCAGATGTGATTTTATTTTATTCTCAACGAGAAAGATCACTGGAAATTGTCAGTGCGGCGGTATAGTTTTCTGGTAAATCCTTGAAATCCTTTTTAAAGTTTCCATAGAAATATTAATGTGCTGCACAATTTACAGTGCGTGGTGGAAGATCTGAACGTCCTGAGACGACCGGAATGTGGCCTAATATATGGCGTCCAAAATAAAAAAAATTCTCACGACTTCTCTGAATGTGTGATCTCTCGCTCGCCAGTCCCTGTTGTCCTTTATATCATGCTGGGATGTTGGATCCTGATGGAAATGAGCGTGTGGGGCCCGGAGAGCTGCCGGCCCGGTGGACTGCCTGTGTAATAACTCCATGATGAATCTGCCCCTGAGAGACGTCTCTGGAACATGTTAGAAGACGTGGACTGCAGCATTGGACGGGTCTCCGCTGCTTTTCTTATCCTGAGTGCCGGATGAGTTGGATTTGAGGATGCCCTGTCTAGGGGTGCACACAGAGTTGGGGGGCTATGGTGGGTTCGTACCTTTTGGAGCCCCTTCTGTTGAGGTCAACATTTGTAGTACTGTTGGTTCTGGGGCAGGAGATGGGCCACAGTGCTAATTTTTCCCACCACCGCTCTGATTTTAGCTCTGGGTCATTTGTGGTGACAAGGGGGCAAATGCCCTTTTTCCTCCACAGGCCTCATAGTATTGGCATGGTTGGCAATCATCCACACATCAGCCATAACTCTCAACCGTCAAATAGTTTTGTGGGACGGCCCTGCTAAATAAACCACAAAAGATGAAGGGCTTATGCAAATGTGGGCATTTCTATTATATTGGCCCCATGGAATGACCCTCTAATTTCCCATCAGAGTGCTGATTGGCCAAGATCGATCATGTGATAGCTCCACGACTCCATTACTGGGGAACCAGTCATGTGATGCCTCTTAGTCAATGTGCTGAGTGGGAACGGGGGCTGTTTAATATACAGGGCAGCCATCTTTACAGACAGGGACACTTCTTAAAGGGGCAGCAACACTTGAATTTCCTATATGGCTTAAGGGGAATCCTGGGATTGCTCTCTGCTCTGGAGGACCTCCAATAACAGCTGATCACCGGGGTCTTGACAGTAGTCACCATGATCCTCCTCAACTAAAAGGCGTTGTCCTCAGGCGTTATTTTTAAAGGAACACTCCCGGTAAAACTGATACACTGTGTTATGCCTAGTATAGAGTATACAAGCCAACTTTAAAAAGGGATGTCATGGAGTTCATAAAAAGTGGTAGACAAAGCAGCACGCAACAAAATTATTTTCCTTATGCCCCGCCCATTTATATAGAACACGCCCCCAAACAAAGGCATTTAAATCACAAATATTGCAAATGAGCCCCTTCATCACATCCCAAAATGAATACAAACCCCAGACGACCTCAATCCGGCCCTCCGAAATAAATACTTATCGTAGCGAAAAAGAGGCGGGACTTAAATGTGCCGAATTGTGACCAATTTTGTAAACTAAGCCAAAAGGGGGTATAAGTAAGAGATGTTTCAAATTTATCATACGAGGTGCATGACTGGAATAAATTTGGCGCGTCTTCTGCCTGGTATAAGTTTACGTGATTGTTTACGTGACTTATAACCATTTTTTATTTTTTACTGTTTGGAGCACAGGATCGATTGTGGTTAAAGATCATCTCAATCAGCGGCGATCATCCCATCTAAACGCAACTTATCCCCCTATTTACCAATACAGCGCGCCGCCGTAATGTCGCCAGAATTCTCTAGAAAAGTAACATGGAAAACGCAGACGAGGGGGAAGAATCGCTGGTTTTTGCTTGTTTGACACTATATATATATATATATATATTCTCCTATTTTTAGAGTCTTTTTATGGCAATTTCGGGACATTTTGTCCTCTGCGGTTGATTTATAAAGACCCTCAGGCTCCCAGATTGTGTGAGGATCTCTGGAGGGGGCTGGGAAATCGCTCCGAGAGTCTCCATTAACCCCCTCACTACCATATTCCCACCACTTGGTCGGTCTCATCAAACTCCCCCCAAAGCTTCTGTTTCCCTGCTGGGGAGGTTCTAAAAGAGTGTTTACCCCCTCCCCTTAAAATCCAGAAATCGCCTAGAACCTAATATGCAGTACACTTCCGTGTGTCAGTCTTTACTGCAGTTTTGGAATTCTATTCAGGAACCTGGAAAATGAGTATAAGCCGAGTGTTAGATCCCATCAACTTTCTGATCCAGGTTACTGCTGCATTAGAGCGGACATACATACAGGAACCCTTCTTAAAGGGGCAGCCTCCTTTGGACTTTTCATATGTTCTAGGGAGGCTCCCATGATAGTTCTTTGCTCTGGCTACTAGAGGATTATATCGCTCACTGTGGAGGACCATTAATAATGGCGGATCACAGGGGTCCTGGCAGCGGGAAACCCCTTCACCCATTATATAGTCCCCAAGACACCTGCTCATCCAAAGGGTTAATGTCCCAGGATCTTGACCCTACTGTTAGCTCCTGCTAAATCAAAGTTGGAAAGTAAACTCCAGGTCTTGACCCACAACCCCCCATCCAAGGAGATACAGACTTTCCTGCTTCTGCAACAGGGACAGAGATTGTAACTCAGCTTTCCGCAGACCCTGAATGGTACATAAATAAACCCACCCTGCAGCGCATTCTCTCTGCGATGCATGGCTTTACCTGTGTCAGTGTCCACTGCAGTTCTGGCATTCTATTCGTGCACTGGGAAGCTCTGGATGAACAATGCAATAGGTCACTATATAAAACATTGCTATGATGATCATCAGTGGCCCCTCGAATAGCCCTCCAAGAAGAATGTATATCCTGCCCTCCCCCGTATATAAGCGGCGTGTTGACACAATGTATACAGGACGTCCATGTTGCCCTTCTTTTATTTGACAGGATTCTTAACCTGTCACATCATTATTTTGTGATTCGCTTAGATTTTTGGAAAAGGACCCCCCAACATACAGAGGTGGCTTGCAACGATATCACAGCTGTTCAGTCTTGTTCAGTGCGCTCCGGTTTTGGATGTGGCGCTCGGTTGTGGAAGCAGTGAATAAAATCCTGCAATATGGACTCAACTTTTCTAGACACCAGAACGGCAAATGCATCTAGTTACCTAAAGTCGAGGGTGTATCACTGCATTAACTGGGCTCCTTCTTCCATTCAGGAGTACGGGAGAGCTGGGTGTAAACCCCTGAGCGAGATGTAATGGCGGCCATATTAATGATCACCCAGCTTTCCCAGAAACAGATAATCTTCAATAATACATCTAAATTGAATATCTAACAATTTTTGGGTGAAGAGGACAACTCAAAAATGTTTCTTTTTTAAAAGCTTTCTAAATATTTTTTAACTTCACGTCTTCAAGATCTTTGCTTGCTGTCAGTGAATGCAAACTTACATTGCTACTTCTAAAGGATGAAACTCCGTATAGACGTAACACTTCTCACAGCTGTGGGTTTGTTACAATTGTATCCAGTCTAGACAATCCTCTATAGCAGCACAAATGTCACTTCCCTCCTGTCCTGATAGTTTGTTACAGTGTATCAGTGCAGGTGAGACTGTTCACAATGGAAGCCACGAAGCTGTACCGGATAGCGGCGCCTGATGGACCTCATTGACTAACAACAGAGTCCAGCGGGTTCCCGCTGAGGTCAGTCATTTTGACAGAATCTGCGATACAGGCCTCCAATGCAAATGTAAACATAACCTAAAATGTATCAGTCAGGAGTCTAGGCTACTTATCTTACAGAAAATTGTTTAGATTGGATACAATTGTAACAAACTCTCACTAGTGAGATCATCACATGACCAGGACAGTTTTCATCCTTGGAAATTAAACAATGTTTCTTATTCACTGACAGCAACCAGTGATCTTGAAAATAGGTGACGATTTAAAGCACAGGCTATATCAAAACCTTAAATTATACAATGATTTAGCTTTATTTGCAACCCCCATTAAGGGCAGAGCTTTGTCGCTGGCAGTTCTTCTACGTGTCCTGGGATTTGCCGTTGGGGAACCTCATTTTCTGTGATGATCTCCCCGAGTTTTGTTTACCTCTCGCTTTGATCTTCAGATCATTATTTTCCAGGGTCAGTCATTAAATTAGTGGAAGGTCATTGCTTCTACGTGTTTTGGAGGATCCTGACTTGGTGTTGACCGTAAATAGTGCTTTCTAGGGGGGACCACTTCTGAGCCGCTACCTAGATAAGGAACGGATTGTCATCTCTGGTGCCCTAGATGATCTAAATATGAAAGAAATGATATTTAAAGGGCTCGTCCTGACTTATATAATGGAACATTCTACAACTTTGTAATATACTGTGTGTTTTAATTCCACACTATTTCCAAGATCTCTGCTTGCTGTACTGCACAGCTTGTTCCAAAAAAGCAAAACCCCCTCTCATAATTTGTACATGGCTCACTGCAGTCTAACACATTATCATGGCCAGAATCAGACGCTTGACATACATAATAATGTCTCTATAAACTAACAACAGGATGAGTTCTTTAAAATAGTGTTAAATTGAAATAAAACGTATATTAAAGTATATTGCTAAACTTTTCATTCTACATTAAAGGGCACCTGTCAGCTCTCCTGTGTGGTGTAGTATAGAGGATCTGTCAGCTCTCCTGTGTGGTGTAGTATAGAGGATCTGTCAGCTCTCCTGTGTGGTGTAGTATAGAGGATCTGTCAGCTCTCCTGTGTGGTGTAGTATAGAGGATCTGTCAGCTCTCCTGTTTGGTGTAGTATAGAGGAGCTGTCGGCTCTCCTGTGTGGTGTAGTATAGAGGAGCTGTCAGCTCTCCTGTGTGGTGTAGTATAGAGGAGCTGTCAGCTCTCCTGTGTGGTGTAGTATAGAGGATCTGTCAGCTCTCCTGTGTGGTGTAGTATAGAGGATCTGTCAGCTCTCCTGTGTGGTGTAGTATAGAGGATCTGTCAGCTCTCCTGTTTGGTGTAGTATAGAGGAGCTGTCGGCTCTCCTGTGTGGTGTAGTATAGAGGAGCTGTCAGCTCTCCTGTGTGGTGTAGTATAGAGGAGCTGTCAGCTCTCCTGTGTGGTGTAGTATAGAGGATCTGTCAGCTCTCCTGTGTGGTGTAGTATAGAGGATCTGTCAGCTCTCCTGTGTGGTGTAGTATAGAGGAGCTGTCAGCTCTCCTGTGTGGTGTAGTATAGAGGAGCTGTCGGCTCTCCTGTGTGGTGTAGTATAGAGGAGCTGTCAGCTCTCCTGTGTGGTGTAGTATAGAGGATCTGTCAGCTCTCCTGTGTGATGTAGTATAGAGGAGCTGTCGGCTCTCCTGTGTGGTGTAGTATAGAGGAGCTGTCGGCTCTCCTGTGTGGTGTAGTATAGAGGAGCTGTCGGCTCTCCTGTGTGGTGTAGTATAGAGGAGCTGTCGGCTCTCCTGTGTGGTGTAGTATAGAGGAGCTGTCGGCTCTCCTGTGTGGTGTAGTATAGAGGAGCTGTCGGCTCTCCTGTGTGGTGTAGTATAGAGGAGCTGTCGGCTCTCCTGTGTGGTGTAGTATAGAGGATCTGTCGGCTCTCCTGTGTGGTGTAGTATAGAGGATCTGTCGGCTCTCCTGTGTGGTGTAGTATAGAGGAGCTGTCAGTTCTCCTGTGTGGTGTAGTATAGAGGATCTGTCAGCTCTCCTGTGTGGTGTAGTATAGAGGAGCTGTCAGTTCTCCTGTGTGGTGTAGTATAGAGGAGCTGTCAGCTCTCCTGTGTGGTGTAGTATAGAGGATCTGTCAGCTCTCCTGTGTGGTGTAGTATAGAGGATCTGTCAGCTCTCCTGTGTGATGTAGTATAGAGGAGCCTTCAGTTCTCCTGTGTGATGTAGTATAGAGGAGCCTTCAGCTCTCCTGTGTGGTGTAGTATAAAGGAGCTGTCAGCTCTCCTGTGTGGTGTAGTATAGAGGATCTGTCAGCTCTCCTGTGTGATGTAGTATAGAGGAGCCTTCAGTTCTCCTGTGTGATGTAGTATAGAGGAGCCTTCAGCTCTCCTGTGTGGTGTAGTATAGAGGAGCTGTCAGCTCTCCTGTGTGGTGTAGTATAGAGGATCTGTCAGCTCTCCTGTGTGGTGTAGTATAGAGGAGCTGTCCGCTCTCCTGTGTGGTGTAGTATAAAGGAGCTGTTAGTTCTCCTGTGTGGTGTAGTATAGAGGAACTGTCAGCTCTCCTGTGTGGTGTAGTATAGAGGAACTGTCAGCTCTCCTGTGTGGTGTAGTATAGAGGAGCTGTCAGTTCTCCTGTGTGGTGTAGTATAGAGGATCTGTCAGCTCTACTGTGTGGTGTAGTATAGAGGATCTGTCAGCTCTCCCGTGTGGTGTAGTATAGAGGATCTGTCAGTTCTCCTGTGCGGTGTAGTATAGAGGAGCTGTCAGTTCTCCTGTGTGGTGTAGTATAGAGGAGCTGTCAGTTCTCCTGTGTGGTGTAGTATAGAGGATCAGACAGCTCTCCTGTGTGGTGTAGTATAGAGGGCTGTCAGCTCTCCTGTGTGGTGTAGTATAGAGGATCTGTCAGCTCTCCTGTGTGGTGTAGTATAGAGGATCTGTCAGCTCTCCTGTGTGGTGTAGTATAGAGGATCAGACAGCTCTCCTGTGTGGTGTAGTATAGAGGATCTGTCAGCTCTCCTGTGCGGTGTAGTATAGAGGATCTGTCAGCTCTCCTGTGTGGTGTAGTATAGAGGATCAGACAGCTCTCCTGTGTGGTGTAGTATAGAGGATCTGTCAGCTCTCCTGTGTGGTGTAGTATAGAGGAGCTGTCAGCTCTCCTGTGTGGTGTAGTATAGAGGATCTGTCAGCTCTCCTGTGTGGCGTAGTATAGAGAAGCTGTCGGCTCTCCTGTGTGGTGTAGTACAGAGGATCTGTCGGCTCTCCTGTGTGGTGTAGTATAGAGGAGCTGTCAGTTCTCCTGTGTGGTGTAGTATAGAGGAGCTGTCAGCTCTCCTGTGTGGTGTAGTATAGAGGATCTGTCAGCTCTCCTGTGTGGTGTAGTATAGAGGATCTGTCAGCTCTCCTGTGTGATGTAGTATAGAGGAGCCTTCAGTTCTCCTGTGTGATGTAGTATAGAGGAGCCTTCAGCTCTCCTGTGTGGTGTAGTATAGAGGGCTGTCAGCTCTCCTGTGTGGTGTAGTATAGAGGAGCTGTCAGCTCTCCTGTGTGGTGTAGTATAGAGGAGCTGTCAGCTCTCCTGTGTGGTGTAGTATAGAGGAGCTGTCCGCTCTCCTGTGTGGTGTAGTATAAAGGAGCTGTTAGTTCTCCTGTGTGGTGTAGTATAGAGGAACTGTCAGCTCTCCTGTGTGGTGTAGTATAGAGGAACTGTCAGCTCTCCTGTGTGGTGTAGTATAGAGGAGCTGTCAGTTCTCCTGTGTGGTGTAGTATAGAGGATCTGTCAGCTCTACTGTGTGGTGTAGTATAGAGGATCTGTCAGCTCTCCCGTGTGGTGTAGTATAGAGGATCTGTCAGTTCTCCTGTGCGGTGTAGTATAGAGGAGCTGTCAGTTCTCCTGTGTGGTGTAGTATAGAGGAGCTGTCAGTTCTCCTGTGTGGTGTAGTATAGAGGATCAGACAGCTCTCCTGTGTGGTGTAGTATAGAGGGCTGTCAGCTCTCCTGTGTGGTGTAGTATAGAGGATCTGTCAGCTCTCCTGTGTGGTGTAGTATAGAGGATCTGTCAGCTCTCCTGTGTGGTGTAGTATAGAGGATCAGACAGCTCTCCTGTGTGGTGTAGTATAGGGGAGCTGTCGGCTCTCCTGTGTGGTGTAGTATAGAGGGCTGTCAGCTCTCCTGTGTGGTCTAGTATAGAGGAGCTGTCGGCTCTCCTGTGTGGTGTAGTATAGAGGATCTGTCAGCTCTCCTGTGTGGTGTAGTATAGAGGAGCTGTCAGCTCTCCTGTGTGGTGTAGTATAGAGGATCTGTCAGCTCTCCTGTGTGGTGTAGTATAGAGGATCTGTCATCTCTCCTGTTATGTAGCATAGAGGAGCTGTCAGCTCTCCTGTGTGGTGTAGTATAGAGGAGCTGTCGGTTCTCCTGTGTGGTGTAGTATAGAGGATCTGTCAGCTCTCCTGTGTGGTGTAGTATAAAGGATCTGTCAGTTCTCCTGTGTGGTGTAGTATAGAGGAGCTGTCAGCTCTCCTGTGTGGTGTAGTCTAGAGGATCAGACATCTCTCCTGTGTGGTGTAGTATAGAGGATCTGTCAGCTCTCCTGTGTGGTGTAGTATAGAGGATCTGTCAGTTCTCCTGTGTGGTGTAGTATAGAGGATCTGTCAGCTCTCCTGTGTGGTATAGTATAGAGGAGCTGTCGGCTCTCCTGTGTGGTGTAGTATAGAGGATCTGTCGGCTCTCCTGTGTGGTGTAGTATAGAGGAGCTATCGGCTCTCCTGTGTGGTGTAGTATAGAGGAGCTATCAGCTCTCCTGTGTGGTGTAGTATAGAGGAACTGTCAGCTCTCCTGTGTGGTGTAGTATAGAGGAGCTGTCAGCTCTCCTGTGTGGTGTAGTATAGAGGATCTGTCAGCTGAACTATGTGGTGTAGTATAGAGGATCTGTCAGCTCTCCTGTGTGGTGTAGTATAGAGGAGCTGTCAGCTCTCCTGTGTGGTGTAGTATAGAGGAGCTGTCAGCTCTCCTGTGTGGTGTAGTATAGAGGATCTGTCAGCTCTCCTGTGTGGTGTAGTATAGAGGATCTGTCAGCTCTCCTGTGTGGTGTAGTATAGAGGAGCTGTCAGCTCTCCTGTGTGGTGTAGTATAGAGGAGCTATCAGCTCTCCTGTGTGGTGTAGTATAGAGGAGCTGTCAGCTCTCCTGTGTGGTGTAGTATAGAGGATCTGTCAGCTCTCCTGTGTGGTGTAGTATAGAGGAGCTGTCAGCTCTCCTGTGTGGTGTAGTATAGAGGAGCTGTCAGCTCTCCTGTGTGGTGTAGTATAGAGGAGCTGTCAGCTCTCCTGTGTGGTGTAGTATAGAGGAGCTGTCAGTTCTCCTGTGTAATGTTGTATAGAGGAGCTGTCAGCTCTCCTGTGTGGTGTAGTATAGAGGATCTGTCAGTTCTCCTGTGTGGTGTAGTATAGAGGAGCTGTCAGCTCTCCTGTGTGGTGTAGTATAGAGGAGCTGTCAGCTCTCCTGTGTGGTGTAGTATAGAGGAGCTGTCAGCTCTCCTGTGTGGTGTAGTATAGAGGAGCTGTCAGCTCTCCTGTGTGGTGTAGTATAGAGGAGCTGTCGGCTCTCCTGTGTGGTGTAGTATAGAGGAGCTGTCAGCTCTCCTGTGTGGTGTAGTATAGAGGAGCTGTCAGCTCTCCTGTGTGGTGTAGTATAGAGGAGCTGTCAGCTCTCCTGTGTGGTGTTGTATAGAGGAGCTGTCAGTTCTCCTGTGTAATGTTGTATAGAGGAGCTGTCAGCTCTCCTGTGTGGTGTAGTGTAGAGGATCTGGAGAGTTAACAGACGCCTTTAAATTCTAACAATTGACTTCCATATATACACACTTTGAATATTATTATATATCCATAGACGACTTCTTAGCTTTTAAATCCTTGTTGCCTGGCAACCTCCTGACTTCCTGTCTGGGTGACCACAATTTACAGCAGTGGTCACAGGAAGTTATGTTTGCTATAGAAGAGATTGCTTTTCCATGCTACACAGACTTGTTTAGGAGCGTTTCGTTCAGTCGGTTCTTGAGATCACAGTACGAGAAATAATTCTGCTTTGCAATAAAAATAAGTAGAAGTGGGAAAATAAATAAACGGGCTCAAGATCTGTAGGGGCCACATTTATATCTTGGTATGGCGCAACCTCTCTCCTATGCGTGCTCCTGCCGTAGCGTCATGGGGGGTCAGGTTAAACATGGGACAGGATGCGCCTCCCCGCAGCCTTGTATGTTGTCATATATAAAGTTCATTCACCTTTTATCCTAAAACGTTTCTTTTTATTGGAATGTAAATGGACGTTGTAGTTTTGGAATCACATGTTGAGAGTTATGGTATACCTGCCAACCGTCCCGTTTTTCTTGGGATTGTCCGGCAAATGGATCACAAAGTGGGAGTGGTTTATGTAAATTTGCATCAAAGTGGGATGTTTTGTTTCATTTCCGATGGATTAAGGATCAAGTGTCTCACCTATCGGAATGTAAATGTTGGGAGTTATGGTTATGGGATTAGATTTATAGTCCAAGTGTGTCCGTGGAGAGTTGCGTCGTGCTGTGATTTTACTGCCGCAGAAATTGCCACACCCCTATTCCATAAGGGGTCCATCATGGAGGGTGTCAAATAGCAATCAATGACACAAGAGCGTACAGAGCCTTTAGCTGGGGCAAGACGGCGACTTTGACCGCGACACAGGTTGCAGAGACCGCGGCACGATGGTTGCAAGAAATATAAAGTTGACCGTTGTCCTGCGGGTATCGCAATGCGGCCATATAAACTTTCCTTACTCCGATGCAGCCTGATAACACATTGAAGTTTTGGTCTAGAGTCGCCATGTAGCCAGTTGACACGGAGTATTTTAGAGCTGTTTTTGATGCGGAAACTGCGCCAAAAAAAAACACGCCAAAAATCGCCTCCCATTGAGTTCAATGACAGGTGAAGAAGCGACATGCCCTTTCTTCAGGCGTTTCCGTGTCTGACTTCGCATTGACATCAATGTAGGGCAGAGAAAGCGCTCAATGGCCACGGCCGAAAAAACGCAGCGAAAAACACAGCAAATGTTCTGACGGCCGGTCAAAATCTGCCTAAAAAAACTCAGTGTCAACAGGGTCTGATGGATACCCGAAACACTATGTGCTGTACCTGAACTCTCCACTAGGTGTCTCTCTTCATTATTAGACCCTGGAACCTACAGACGCGTTCACTAACGAAAGTCTACACAGCGCAGGATCAGCTCTGCTATGTTATGTTTATTGTTAATGAGATTATAAGACAATCTGACCCCAATTCTAAGGGCACAAGCGGGGTCACCGGGGTATGTTCACACGGCTAATTTCCAGGCGTTTTTCGGCCAGTAAAAGCCCTGAAAAACGGCTAAAAATACGGAGGATAAACGCCTCCAAACATCTGCCTAATAATTTACAAGGGAAAACCGCTTTTAACTTTCAGCCGTCGTTTTAGCGACTCACATTTTTCACTGCGTTTTTGGAGCATTTTTTCTACAGTCAATGAAAAACGGCTCAAGAAGGGACACGCATTTCTTTTAGGCTGGCGTTTTTTTAAGGAGCCATTTTTCAAAACGGCCGCGTAAAAATACGCCCCATCGGAACAGAACGCCGTATTTCCCATTCAAATCAACAAGCAGATGTTTGGAGGCGTTCTGCTTCCAATTTTCCGGACGTTTTTGGCCCGAAAAACAGCCAAAAATAAGCCGTGCGCACATACCCCTTAGGCTACGTTCACACAGGGCGGATATGCTGCGTAAAAGCACACAGAGTATTCGCCCTGTGAGCAGCAGGGAATTCCGGACTAAAAAACACACCAAATTGTGGTGCAGTTTTCCGTCCGGAATGTCCGCTGCGGAAAACTGCACCGAAAAAAAATGGACACTTACCGTGGCGACGTGTCCCTCTGACGTCCTGCAGCCCGCGCTCCTGAGATGACGTCCCATCCCATGCGACAGTGGCCTGTGATTGGCTGCAGCGGTCACATGGGAGGAAGAAACAGAATTCTGGGTAGGTATAAGATTTAATCGCTGCGATCCCCTCTGCTGCTACTGGATTACGCCGCTGATCTTCTGCAAGAAAATCCGCAGTATTCGCGCTACGTGTGAACTGAGCCTTAGAATGGATCTGGAAACAGCTGAAGTGGGTTGTGATGACTGAGACAATCGCTGCCCGGAGTATCACAAGTCCCAGGATGATGAGACTTGTAGTTCTCTTCTGGAGGGCCATAGGTCGCCTACTTCAGCAATGATCCTGGCGTATATGGCGCTGATATATATACATATGGGTTTAAGAGACGAGCGTTCTCCTGCGCAGGTCTTATCCTGGAACACTTCAAACGAGTCATGTGATGCAGGGGGTGGAGCCTTGATTTGGCAACAGACTCTTAACTTGGGTTGGCACCGGAGAAGAATTACGCAACTGACGGCTTCACTTTCATCTGTTTTACTCTTCGTGTGGTTAACGGCAAAGAATCCAGATTTGATAATGATCGATTCTCCTAGATCGCAGAACCTGTATCCTGTCACAGCGTATTTGGCTTCTTCTTACTTTTTCTTCTGTGTCCTGCCACAATTCCGTGGACTGCAGCGCTCCCCTCTCAGAGCAGGAACTAGAACATGAAGAGAATGCCAGAAGGGCAGTGAAGACTGACACAGTCAAGCAGGAGTGAGGTTATGGGGAGTGGAATGTATGTCTATGTCTGTGCAGTCATATGGAGCTCAGGGGCTGTGGAAAGCTGGATGATATGTGTTTTGACAACTAGAAATGGCAGAATAGAATATTTAAAGACACAAAAATGAGTGACTGCCGGGCTCAATAAAGTAGGACCCTGAAAAATGTCCAGAAATGGGCCACTTATAACCCATGTGTTGCCAACCAGACCACCCTATTCTATGAAAGCCATGAGAGGGGGGGGATTTAAAAAAAATAAAAAAAAATAAATAAAGGCTGACAACAGAGAACAGTCGCTGTAGAAAAGGGAAATCTGCATCTTCAACCTTGTAATATACTTTGTGTTTCATTTCCCCTCCATTTTTAAGATTTCTGCTTGCTGTCAGTGACTGGGAACAGTCCTTATTTATGTTCAGTAGATGAAAACCCTTTCTGACCTAATAGTTCTCACAGCTGATGGTTTGTTACAATGTATCCAGTCTAGACAATCCTCTGCGAGCTTAACAGTCTGGTCTATATTTTATCTCCACTGATACATTGTAGCAAACTACCAGAACAGGAGAAAGATTTGTACTGCTGCTGCTTACCTCACAGGATTGTCTAGACTGGATACAATGTAACAAACCCTCAGCTGTGAGAAATATTAGGTCTGTTCAGATTTTTAGCCAAACAGGAATTAGTCTTTATTTGGATAAAATCAGAACACCCCTCCTCGCAGCTGATCAGCCGTTACTTTGTGTGAATATCTGAAGGCGGGCACCACAATAGCGGTTGAATTGTTGACGACCGTGGAAGGTGAATATTTAACGGTGATATTTCTGGATCTGAGCTGCTCCTGAGGAGAAGGTGGGCGACGGTGCAGCTGGAGTTTTGCTCTGCCGTTCCCTGCACTCTTGCTGCGTCTTTCATGTCGCTGCGCTAAAATCCTGCTCTGTGGTGGCTGCTTTATATTAACCCCGCGCCCTCTCACTGCGTCTACACGCCATGATCCGCCCACCGCGCCATTATAGGAATATAAAATCAATCTCTGCAGTAAACAATGGGGCTCATTCACCTACAAGCCCAGGATCTATCCTCATTTTACCAATCTACTCCAGTCACAACCAGAGCTGCATTCACAATTCAGATTCCTGCCCATTGTTGGAAGTTTGCTGATAAATTTATCATATACCGTAGCACACTGCACTGTAATGATGGCCAGTCATTATGTGGTAGCTGGTGTAAGCACTACATCTCCCACAATGCATTACAGCAGACAGGTGTTTTACAGACACTGAACCAGCAGGGGCAGTGGTGAGCTGTGAGATCCTGCAGCCAGAGAGATAATTGGGAGCCAGCGGACACTAAATATATGACATGAAGTGTTAACTTAGGCCCCGTGCACATGACCCATTCATTTCTATGGCCGACGGACACCGTCCCATATATTAACAGGAAGGTGTCCAGGCCGTAGAAATCTTCCGTAAATAAATAGGACTTGTCCCATACCTTCCAACCGTCCCGGATTCAGTGTGGGACAGTCCCAGATTTCAGGCGCTGTCCCGGGCAGCTGGGGTTATGTTTGCTGTCAACTATATCCTCAGGAAGCAGATACACTTGAACCCAATACTGAAGCAGGGAAACTTCAGCTCCCTGCTTCAGAATTAGTTCAGAGTGGAGGAGCAGAGGGAGCTCCCCCGCTCACCGCCGAGGGCTAAACCAGGCACAGCGCTACTTTAATATATGGACAGTGACATCAGTGGCTACTGATTGAGCGGAATCCCCATGGCCGATGATTCCGCTACTAGAGGAAACCCATGAGGTCACTGTCCATATATGGAGCGGAATCCCCGGCCAGAGTCTGCAGAGTGGATTCTGTTCAAGGAGTAGCCACTGACGTCACTGTCCATATATGGACAGTGACATCAGGGCTTCCCTCTAGGAGCGGAATCCCCAGACTATGCTCTGGCTGGGGATTCCGTTCCTAGAGAGAGTCCCAATGGCGCTATCCACAGGGGGAGTGGCCCTATCTTCAAGGGGTGTGTGTGTGGCTCTATATAGGGGCACTATTTACATGGGCACTGGCAGTTTATATGTGGGCACTGGCACTAGGGGCAGCTTTGGGGGCATTATACTGTATGGGGGCATCTGTGTGGGCATCATACTGTGTGGGTGCATCTATGGGAGCTTTATACTGTGTGGGCTGAACTGGGTGTGTATGGGCGAGGATGGGATTAGAGGCGTGGCTTAAAAAACAAAAAATTGCGACAGCGCGCTACGCCCGCCACATCGGTTGTCCCTCCTTGTGATACTTGAAAGTTGGGAGGCAAACGCGGGTGGCTGTTCGTGGCCGGCCGTACCCGTAATCACGTACTGTGATTATGAGCACGGTCCATGTTTACAGCACGGACGGCCGCTGAGTGTCATCCGCAATTCACGGACCGAGCACACATTGATCTAAATGAGCCCGGCCCGTATAATGACTTGTCCTATTCTTTTGCAGTCCGGGCTCCCGGCCAATGCACGGACCGTGGAAACCACAGCTGTGTGCACGGGCCCATAGAAGTGAACGGGTCCGCAATTCAGTCGCATTTTTGCGGATGAATTGCGGATGCAAAAACACCTTCTTGTGCATGAGACCGAACAGTCAGAAAAATCTGAATCCTGGTCTGATCTGTTGATTGTAGTAGAGATGGATCGGCATAGATCTAATCTGAGTCCGTACAGATGTAGCAGAGCCGAGTTTATTTTTTATCTCTTCAGGACTGGCTCATCGGGTCAGCCATGGACATATAACAAATATATTGTAACAATTATTAATTATATCAATAAAAATCAAAATTGATCAGAGCGATCAGATCGCTTACTATTGTCTGAGAGTTGGAACATTCAAGACTGTGACATTTCCTATCCATAGTGTGAGGAAGAGAAATCGCAACGCTGTTATTAGTTAGGGGTGTGGTCTGTATTCATTATGGGGTCTGCTGAAGGGGTCATATGTACTACTTGGGATTCAACTGGGCGTGTCCTACATAAATGGGCGGGGCATTAGCAAAAAATTAGTAGGTTTACCAGCGGTCCTATGTAAAACCACAGTTAAGGCGTTGTGATATCACCGGTACCACACAACGTGCTCGGCTCTGCTACATCTGGATTCCCAATACGCTGCAGCAGATGTGTCCACCTGTGTACAGCCCCTGCTAATCCTCATCTGCTCTGGCTGTGATTGCTTCTGTCTGTTCAGTGTCTCTCCGCTGCTGTTAATGAGAGTGGTAGACAGAAGCAGCGCACCTGTCAGAGGGAGAGCAGCGGCGGCAGTCACAGCTGCATCATCCGGGCAGTCACAGCTGCATCATCCGGGCAGTCACAGCTGCATCATCCGGGCAGTCACAGCTCCATCATCCGGGCAGGCAGAGCTCCATCATCCGGGCAGGCAGAGCTGCATCATCCGGGCATTCACCACAACGCGTCTTTCCAATCAGAACGTTTTTGAATTTTTTTTTCATGGGTGGAAGGGAAAACGCCGCGTCTTTTTTCCCCGTTCTTTTTATCCGCTGGTCTCGGCCGCTCTGACTTATCGCTGTTGAGCGTCGGTGAAACCCCGAGGACCCCGCATGCTGCAGATGGTGAGGACGCTCGCCCAGTTCACCATCGCGCTGGAGGACATGAGAGAGATGGGAGACAGCGCAGAAGCGTCGCCGGGGGACAGTGCGGAGGAGATGACGGAGAAGGACGCGGCCGGCGGCGATGGATCTGCGCACGGCAACACTGAGGTGATGAATGGAGGGGGGGCGCCACCAGGATGCAGCAGGGGGCGCAATGCCCTACAGGGCGGCGATGTGGGGGAGGGGAATGTTTACATCCATGGGCGGCTGCCAGTATGGACGAGATGTATGTAAATAAACAAACCCCCCCCCCAACAGCAACGGGCCCCTATAGTGATGCTCGGGGCCCCTATAGTGATGCTCGGGGCCCCTATAGTGATGCTCGGGGCCCCTATAGTGATGCTCGGGGCCCCTATAGTGATGCTCGAGGCCCCTATAGTGATGCTCGGGGCCCCTATAGTGATGCTCGGGGCCCCTATAGTGATGCTCGGGGCCCCTATAGTGATGCTCGGGGCCCCTATAGTGATGCTCGGGGCCCCTATAGTGATGCTCGGGGCCCCAGATTTTAACACCGAGGACTAGATGTCACCCCGAAGCTGAGTGACAGTCCTGACAGCTCTGACGTGGCTGCCCCGGGCTCCTCAGTGACAGACGTGGTGCTGCAGAAGCGGGGAGTGCCAGCTGTGCCGTTCAGGGGTCTGGGGAAGTTGGGTGATGCCTCTGCAGGGTCCGCCTGGAATGAATGAAGTCTGGCTACAAGCAGTGTAATGTAGAGTTATGTAACTCCCTAATAGACTTTTGTCCATTTTTTTCCCACTGTTTGCCAAATCTCTGCTTGCTGTCAGTGAATAGAACCATTCTGGTTTACATCAAGAAGCTGATACCCTCACTGAGAGTTTTGTTACAATGTTATCCATGGAGATAAACCGCCTGGACTCCCAGACTGATACATTGTAACAAACTATCAGTACAGGAGGGAGGTTTGTGCAACAGGGGATGGTCTAGACTGGATACATTGTAACAAACCCTCAGCTGGATACAATTGCAACGCCTCCTCCTGTGAATAGGCGATAGATGGAATGACCCTTTAATTCCCTCGTGTGAACGCGTGCTATACATAGTCGGGGGCTTTACACAAATGCTGCCCATGCAACGTCCTGGGGGCAAGACGCACAGCATTAGAATAACAGGGCTGCCTTCTTTCAGAAACAGCACCACCTGTGTTCACAGGTTGTCTGTGGTACTACAGCTCAGCTCGATTGAAGTAGATTAGTCTGAGCTGCAATACCACATACAACCTGTAGACAGGGGTGGTGCTGTTTTTTTTTTTTTGTTTTTTTTTAAAGAAAACAGTTACAAAACCCACAAGAAATGATTGGAAATGTTGCACACAACCGTAGAATTCATCCGTAATTGCGAGCCAATTCATTTCTATTCACCACGGGCACCCCATATAATTCCGGGACGTAGAAAGCCTCCGCAAAAGACATGTCCTATGGCCTCATGCACACGACCGTAATTAGAAGTCTATGGGAGCTACCGTAATTACAGAAGCGTTGCCACGCGCCGCCAGGGGACCATGATTACAGGCGCGGCCGCGTGCGTGAGGCGTTATAGACAGACATCAGCCGTATTTCAGGACAGCAGTTGCATCCAAAGCCCCTCTGCTTATAGCCCCAATTGGAACGACATTGCCCCACAGCATGAGATGTCCAGACACTGAACCAGCAGGGAGTGCAACAGTAAGATGCCAGGTCATGCAACCTGGGAGCTAACGGCCTGCGGAATTGTGAGTGCAGCTTTGGTTGTGACTAGAGTAGAAGACATGATTGTACTTGCGTCAATAATAAGCAATGTGGTTTTGAATAGATAGCAGGGAAATTGGCGAGATAAATGATTTTGGTGTTTCGGGGTCTTGTAATCCCCTTATAATAGAGGTGCAGACGAGGACGGTCCCGCGGTTTTCGAGGAAAAATAAGAATTCCACCGTTTTTGGAGACCGTTTCCTAGTAATATTTATGTAACAGATTTATTCATTTGATCTGTAGGCCCAATCTGGTAAGCACAGCACAACTTCCCTGCGGTTATTTGGTGAATGTGTTTAGCCGTATACAGTATGACAAGTGCAGAGTACGACTTCTCCTGAGTATATATTAATACTGCCCAATGCTACTGGTATATACTTGCTGAGTCTCCGTATCTTCTCCTGTCCTGTATACTGGGTGTAATTCTCAGTATCTGTATTATTCTGTATATATACACTGCACAGTACCACTCCTCCTGTCCTGTATACTGGGTGTAATTCTCAGTATCTGTATTATTCTGTATATATACACTGCACAGTACCACTTCTCCTGTCCTGTATACTGGGTGTAATTCTCAGTATGTGTATTATTCTGTATATATACACTGCACAGTATCACTTCTCCTGTCCTGTATACTGGGTGTAATTCTCAGTATCTGTATTATTCTGTATATATATACACTGCACAGTACCACTACTCCTGTCCTGTATACTGGGTGTAATTCTCACTATCTGTATTATTCTGTATATATACACTGCACAGTACCACTTCTCCTGTCCTGTATACTGGGTGTAATTCTCAGTATCTGTATTATTCTGTATATATATACACTGCATAGTACCACTCCTCCTGTCCTGTATACTGGGTGTAATTCTCAGTATCTGTATTATTCTGTATATAGACACTGCACAGTACCACTTCTCCTGTCCTGTATACTGGGTGTAATTCTCAGTATCTGTATTATTCTGTATATAGACACTGCACAGTACCACTTCTCCTGTCCTGTATACTGGGTGTAATTCTCAGTATCTGTATTATTCTGTATATATGAACACTGCACAGTACCACTTCTCCTGTCCTGTATACTGGGTGTAATTCTCAGTATCTGTATTATTCTGTATATATGAACACTGCACAGTACCACTTCTCCTGTCCTGTATACTGGGTGTAATTCTCAGTATCTGTATTATTCTGTATATATATATACACTGCACAGTACCACTTGTCCTGTCCTGTATACTGGGTGTAATTCTCAGTATCTGTATTATTCTGTATATATGGACACTGCACAGTACCACTTTTCCTGTCCTGTATACTGGGTGTAATTCTCAGTATCTGTATTATTCTGTATATATGGACACTGCGCAGTACCACTTCTCCTGTCCTGTATACTGGGTGTAATTCTCAGTATCTGTATTATTCTAAATATATGGACACTGCACAGTACCACTTCTCCTGTCCTGTATACTGGGTGTAATTCTCAGTATCTGTATTATTCTGTATATATGGACACTGCACAGTACCACTTCTCCTGTCCTGTATACTGGGTGTAATTCTCAGTATCTGTATTATTCTGTATATACACTGCACAGTACCACTTCTCCTGTCCTGTATACTGGGTGTAATTCTCAGTATCTGTATTATTCTGTATATATGGACACTGCACAGTACCACTTCTCCTGTCCTGTATACTGGGTGTAATTCTCAGTATCTGTATTATTCTGTATATATGGACACTGCACAGTAATACTTCTCCTGTCCTGTATACTGGGTGTAATTCTCAGTATCTGTATTATTCTGTATATATATATATACACTGCACAGCACCACTTCTCCTGTCCTGTATACTGGGTGTAATTCTCAGTATCTGTATTATTCTGTATATACACTGCACAGTACCACTTCTCCTGTCCTGTATACTGGGTGTAATTCTCAGTATCTGTATTATTCTGTATATATGGTCACTGCACAGTACCACTTCTCCTGTCCTGTATACTGGGTGTAATTCTCAGTATCTGTATTATTCTGTATATATGGACACTGCACAGTACCACTTCTCCTGTCCTGTATACTGGGTGTAATTCTCAGTATCTGTATTATTCTGTATATACACTGCACAGTACCACTTCTCCTGTCCTGTATACTGGGTGTAATTCTCAGTATCTGTATTATTCTGTATATATGGACACTGCACAGTACCACTTCTCCTGTCCTGTATACTGGGTGTAATTCTCAGTATCTGTATTATTCTGTATATATGGACACTGCACAGTAATACTTCTCCTGTCCTGTATACTGGGTGTAATTCTCAGTATCTGTATTATTCTGTATATATATATATACACTGCACAGCACCACTTCTCCTGTCCTGTATACTGGGTGTAATTCTCAGTATCTGTATTATTCTGTATATACACTGCACAGTACCACTTCTCCTGTCCTGTATACTGGGTGTAATTCTCAGTATCTGTATTATTCTGTATATATGGTCACTGCACAGTACCACTTCTCCTGTCCTGTATACTGGGTGTAATTCTCAGTATCTGTATTATTCTGTATATATGGACACTGCACAGTATCACTTCTCCTGTCCTGTATACTGGGTGTAATTCTCAGTATCTGTATTATTCTGTATATATGGACACTGCACAGTACCACTTCTCCTGTCCTGTATACTGGGTGTAATTCTCAGTATCTGTATTATTCTGTATATATGGACACTGCACAGTACCACTTCTCCTGTCCTGTATACTGGGTGTAATTCTCAGTATCTGTATTATTCTGTATATATATATACACTGCACAGTACCACCTCTCCTGTCCTGTATACTGGGTGTAATTCTCAGTATCTGTATTATTCTGTATATATATACACTGCACAGTATCACTTCTCCTGTCCTGTATACTGGGTGTAATTCTCAGTATCTGTATTATTCTGTATATATATACACTGCACAGTACCACTTCTCCTGTCCTGTATACTGGGTGTAATTCTCAGTATCTGTATTATTCTGTATATATATATATATACACTGCACAGTACCACCTCTCCTGTCCTGTATACTGGGTGTAATTCTCAGTATCTGTATTATTCTGTATATATATACACTGCACAGTATCACTTCTCCTGTCCTGTATACTGGGTGTAATTCCCAGTATCTGTATTATTCTGTATATATATACACTGCACAGTACCACTTCTCCTGTCCTGTATACTGGGTGTAATTCTCAGTATCTGTATTATTCTAAATATATGGACACTGCACAGTACCACTTCTCCTGTCCTGTATACTGGGTGTAATTCTCAGTATCTGTATTATTCTGTATATATGGACACTGCACAGTACCACTTCTCCTGTCCTGTATACTGGGTGTAATTCTCAGTATCTGTATTATTCTGTATATACACTGCACAGTACCACTTCTCCTGTCCTGTATACTGGGTGTAATTCTCAGTATCTGTATTATTCTGTATATATGGACACTGCACAGTACCACTTCTCCTGTCCTGTATACTGGGTGTAATTCTCAGTATCTGTATTATTCTGTATATATGGACACTGCACAGTAATACTTCTCCTGTCCTGTATACTGGGTGTAATTCTCAGTATCTGTATTATTCTGTATATATATATATACACTGCACAGCACCACTTCTCCTGTCCTGTATACTGGGTGTAATTCTCAGTATCTGTATTATTCTGTATATACACTGCACAGTACCACTTCTCCTGTCCTGTATACTGGGTGTAATTCTCAGTATCTGTATTATTCTGTATATATGGTCACTGCACAGTACCACTTCTCCTGTCCTGTATACTGGGTGTAATTCTCAGTATCTGTATTATTCTGTATATATGGACACTGCACAGTATCACTTCTCCTGTCCTGTATACTGGGTGTAATTCTCAGTATCTGTATTATTCTGTATATATGGACACTGCACAGTACCACTTCTCCTGTCCTGTATACTGGGTGTAATTCTCAGTATCTGTATTATTCTGTATATATGGACACTGCACAGTACCACTTCTCCTGTCCTGTATACTGGGTGTAATTCTCAGTATCTGTATTATTCTGTATATATATATACACTGCACAGTACCACCTCTCCTGTCCTGTATACTGGGTGTAATTCTCAGTATCTGTATTATTCTGTATATATATACACTGCACAGTATCACTTCTCCTGTCCTGTATACTGGGTGTAATTCTCAGTATCTGTATTATTCTGTATATATACACTGCACAGTACCACCTCTCCTGTCCTGTATACTGGGTGTAATTCTCAGTATCTGTATTATTCTGTATATATATACACTGCACAGTATCACTTCTCCTGTCCTGTATACTGGGTGTAATTCTCAGTATCTGTATTATTCTGTATATATATACACTGCACAGTACCACTTCTCCTGTCCTGTATACTGGGTGTAATTCTCAGTATCTGTATTATTCTGTATATATATATATATACACTGCACAGTACCACCTCTCCTGTCCTGTATACTGGGTGTAATTCTCAGTATCTGTATTATTCTGTATATATATACACTGCACAGTATCACTTCTCCTGTCCTGTATACTGGGTGTAATTCCCAGTATCTGTATTATTCTGTATATATATACACTGCACAGTACCACTTCTCATCTTTTTAATAAATGTTAACAAACATACACATGCCATAAATCCGCACATACAATACACGGGTCAAAAACCAACACAAAATGAACAAGTTCTAAACACATTATCAATCTCGGCCGCCTCCTCTCTGGTCCAGATCACATTCCTACCAGCACTCAGTCTTCTGTATTATAACTCACATCATCCACACATCACTCACATCATCCACACATCACTCTCATCATCCACACATCACTCTCATCATCCGCACATCACTCACATCAGTATAAATACAAATACACAAAACTCATAGTCACAACATCAATCCAGACGCCTCAAAAGAACAAAATCAGTAACAGTCTAAAAAATAAAATAAATAAAATTGTTAAACCACAATAAAACCAAAAACTGACCCTAACCGGTCCATGTGCCCATCAAAAAATATTAACCAAGGAAAAATGAGAAATTCCTACATGAGAAAACACAACATCGGCAAATAACCCCCCCCCCTTTTTTTTTTTTCACTAAATTTTTTATATTTTTATTTTTATTTTATTTTTCTTAACCACAAATCCGCAATATGAATACCAATTAGTAACCAATATATACAAAACAATACTGAACATACATATATTTATAATAACAACTGCATTATACCCAATTCAAGACCAATGTCCAGTCCAAAGTCCGTACCTTTAAGCTCCGACCGACACCATCGTCCATCCTTCAATGTCTCTTCGATCGGGCCCGGCTTTTTCTTATTATTTGAACCCCCCCCCCCTCCCCACCTTTCCCCCCTCCCCACCTAACACCTAACCCCCTCACATCTATACAAAAATACTCCACTCTACAAGATATAGTAAGTAAAGACTCAGCCTGTACAATGGCATACATTACCTGACATAACACATAACACATCCTTAACAAATCCTACCCACAAGGCCCTGGTTCGGTACCTGCAAGCCCTATATCCATCATCAACTATAACGAAAACACAAAGCTACAGTGGCAGCATTAGCCCCCTCACCAGGAATAGAGACGACTAGACTAGGGCACGCTGAAGGAGAAACCCCTCCAAAGCATGGAGGCCCTACTCGTGCCCAGTCTCTCGAACTCCAAAGAACGAACCTTCCCCAGGTCACCGAGAATGTTCCTCACCACCTCTTCCTCCGGGAGGGTTTTTTGTGTGGTTGATACAAAACACCGTGCGTTCCACGTGCCGTACCTGACCGCTAAGCTGACTAAGAATAAAGTGCCCCGATCTCGACCACCCAGGTGTCTGAATGTTCCATAGGCCCATTCCGCATAGGAGAGACCGGTCAGACCAGGCCAATCAATGGAGGCACCCACCCTGCTGTAGACCCCTGTATTGAGGGGACAATGAAGCAGGAAGTGCTCCATGCTTTCCAGCACGTCGCCACACTCCTCCCAGGGACAACCCCTTTCCTCAGGGTTCCTGTGTTTCAAGTTGTCCCTCACATACAGTTTCCCATGGAAGCAACGCCAAGCCAAGTCCCAAAACTTTAAAGGGATCCTACTAGAATTTAAAACCCTCAAACCAACCTCCAGATCCCAACTTGGGCAGTCCCTGAGCGCCAGGGGCTTCTGGAAATGGGTCAACAGAACCCTGTTGTCAAGGAGCCTCCTTGACAGAGTCCTGATCTCCCACATCCCCAGACCCCACCGGCGAATTGTTTTCAGAACCACGGTAGCATAAGCCGGAAGATGCCCATGCGGCGTGCGAAGGTCCTTCACTTGCCCTCCTGTCTCCCATTCCTGGAAGAAAGGCCGAAACCACCCCCTGCAGGAGACTACCCACGGAGGAGCCCTCTCTTGCCAGAGGCTTGACATGTTGATCTTTACAAAGGTATTAACCAGGAATACCACAGGGTTGACCATACACAACCCCCCTAGTCTCCTCGTACGGTATGTCACCTCCCTCTTGACTAGGTTCAGCCTATTCCCCCATAACATCTGGAAGAACAAGCTGTAGACCCGAGTCCAGAGAGGTTCTGGCAAGATGCAGACACTGCCCAAATAGATTAACAAAGGGAGCAGGTAAGTTTTGATCAAGTTGACCCTTTCTCTGAGGGTCAAAGACCAACCCTTCCACTGGTCGACCTTCTGAGCGGCGATCTTTAGCCTGCTGTCCCAATTTTGTTTGGGGTAATCCCCCTGGCCAAATTCGATGCCGAGAATTTTTACAAACTCCTGAGGCCCTGGAAGAGTGTCCGAGAGATCAAAGGTAGGATCTCTCCCTCCCAGCCAGAGACTCTTACACTTATCCTGGTTGATCATGGACCCGGATGCCTCCGAGTAGCGGTCAACTTCAGATATCACCCACTCTGCCTCCCCTCTCGAGGACACAAAGACGGTGACGTCATCCGCATACGCCACCACTCTCAGAGTGGCTTCCGAGGCTGCCAAGTCCATGCTGACTCCCACCAACGGTCAACGATCTCCCCTCCTAAGGAAGGGGTCAATCGCGAACACGTATAAAAGCGGGCTCAGCGGGCAACCCTGGCGAACCCCAGACCCAACCTCAAAAGAGCGGCCAATCCAACCGTTCACAAGCGGAAAACTCTCTGCCCCTGCATACAAGATCTTAAGCCAATCAACAAACCCCCCCGGCAGACCATACCTCAGAAGGACCGACCAGAGATACTCGTGATCAAACGCTTTTGCCTGATCCAAGGACAGTAAGTACCCCTTCCAACAGCCCGCCCTACTCTGCTCCACTGCCTTTCGGACACCGAGTACAGCGCTAAACGTGCTGCGGCCTGGAACAGAGCAATGCTGAGCCCCCGAAAGGAGCCGGGGTGCAAATTTCACCAGCCGATTAAACAGCACCTTTGCCAGAACCTTTCTGTCCACATTGAGTAGCGCTATGGGACGCCAATTCTCAATGTGCGATGGGTCTTTACCCTTTGACAGGATGATCAGGGCCGACCTCCTCATTGACTTCGGCAAAGTGCCCGAGGAAAGACACTCATTCAACACCTCAGTCAACAGGGGAACTAAAATGTCCTTAAAGGTCTTGTAAAATTCAGACGTTAAGCCATCTGGACCCGGCGACTTCTTGAGGGCAAGCCCTTCAATCGCCAGTCTCACTTCCTCTTCCCTGATCGCCTCTGCCAAGACACCAAGAGAGGGGTCTTCTCCTGGTTCGGGGACAGTTTCAGCCAGGAAAGCCGACATCGCATCCCGATCAAGATCCATCTTTCCCAAGAGGTGCGAGTAAAAGGATCTGACGACCTCCAAGATCCCTGATCTGGACCTTTTCAGGGATCCTGTACTGTCCATCAGTCCTGAAACCACTTTACTATTTACTGACATCTTGCAGTTCTTGTAGGGGTCGGGCGAGCGGTACTTCCCAAAATCCCTCTCAAAAACTAAAGATGCGTGTCTATCATACTGGCAACTCTTAAGCAAAGATTTCACTCTGGAAATGTCCTCGCGGTCACCTCCAGTCGAGACAAGATGCTCGAGTTTCCTCCTCAGGCCCTGATACAGGCGATACCTGTCCAGGCTCCTGAGGCTCGAGAGCTGGCGGAAGAAACTCGCCACCCTTTTTTTGAACATCTCCCACCACTCCGACTTACTGCTACAAAGATCCAGTAATGGTACCTGGCTCTGAAAGAAATCCTCAAAGGACCGTCTTATCTCCGCTTCTTCCAAGAGAGACGAATTGAGCCTCCAAAAGCCTCTTCCCATCCGGGGGGTCTCTGCAACATTCAGAGAAAATAAAATTAAACAGTGGTCGGAGAACTCCACCTCAACGACGGACACTGCCGAAGAGATGGCATCCTCCTTTAAATAAAACCTATCTATTCTAGACCTACAACTACCTCGATAAAAGGTGAATCCCGCGTGGCCTGGGGTGTGCCGGATGTGGACATCCACCAGGCGAGCCTCACTAGCTATCCTATTTAGGGCCACACAGTCATAAGTCAGCCTGTCTCTGGAACCTCCCCTATCTTGGGACCTCGTGGCAGCATTGAAGTCCCCTCCAAAGACCACCTGCCGACTCGTAAAAAGATAGGGCTTGATCCTCATAAAGAGACTTTTCCGGTCCCAGCTGGTTTGGGGACCATAGATGTTAATGAGCCTGAGCTCCTGTCCCTTCATGAGGACATCCAAGATCAGGCACCTCCCCATTTCTAATTCAATAACCCGTCTGCATTCTACCGATGCGGTGAAAAGAACCGCCACCCCGCTACCCGGCTCGGCCGCAAGAGACCAATAAGATGGTCCACGCCTCCACTCCTTTTTCGCTTTATGTATGGCTGCCAAGTCTGTCAGCCTGGTCTCTTGCAAAAATAAAATGTCGGCCTCAATTCGGCCGAGAAAATCAAAGGCCGCAAATCTAGCCTTGTCAGATTTAATGCTGGCGACATTAATAGATGCCAGCGTCAACGGGGTGGGTGCCGCCATCCTGGGTGATTGAATTAGATGACCTTTTTCCCCTTCCCCTTTCCCTTCCCCTGGTTTTTATCACTGTCTGATGAAGAGCCGAGGGCCCTTTTGAGGGATGCTGATGTGTCCATATCCCTCCCTTCCTCCAGCTCCTCACCAGCACCACTATCAACCTCACCTCCAGGCTCCGAGACAGCGCTTCTCCCTGAGGGTTCCGCATGCCCTGAGGCAAAAGCTGGACGCCCCCCACAGACCCCCTCGTCACCTTTGCCACATCCTCACCCCCACACTCCTCATCTGAAGAGGAGATGTCCTTGAGGGTTTGAAAGCGGTTTGAGAGAACAACAAGAGGTGAGTCGGTTGGGCTTTCCTTAGGCACCTGGACCAGGGGAGGAGAAGATTTCTTATCTCCCTTTTTTTTCTTTTTAGCACCCTGCTTGCGCTTTTCATCTAGCCACCGTCTACTGTCCTCATCCATACTTTCATATAGCGAGGAACATGAAGAAGCGGCTTCCTCCTCCCTCTCCAACCTCCTGACCTCTTCATTCAAGTCCTGTTCCCCCAGGGCCTCAGTAGCAATGACACTTGCCCCCGGAGCAGGGCCAAGGGTTACCCCAGTTGCCTGGGGCTCCCCGAGCTCCCTACTCCTTCGACGGTTCTCCAATCGCCTTAACTTGGAGGGTGACTTGCCTTTCTTCCCTGGCCCCTCAGCCCCTTCACCTCCACCAGTGCCAACCACGGCAGGAGCAACCTCTCGGCTTTCTCCCGCTGGGCCCGCCATGGCGTTGGCAAAGGAACGAGGGCAGCGACTGAATGGGTGACCTAGATCCCCACACAGGTGACACCGAATATCCCCACAGGATGTGGCAAGATGACCTATCCCCCCGCACAACGCACACTTCTGCACTCTGCAGTGGGCACTGAAGTGCGTGGGGTCACCACACCTGTGGCAGAGCTTCGGCTGCCCCTGGTAAAAGGCCAGGATTCGGTCCCTTCCTAAAAAGGCTGAGGAAGGGATGTGGGTGACAGAACTTCCTGAACGCTTTAATTTAACCATAAAGGTCCAGGCCCCTGACCAGATGCCAAATTCATCCCTGTTTTTTTTGGGGACCTCCGTTACCTCCCCGTACCTGCTGAGCCAGGTCATAATGTCCATACAAGAAAGACACTCATTGCAAGTTAGGACGGTCACCTTCTTGATTTCGCTCTGACGAGACAACGCTTGTACAGCGAAGTCTCGCCAGCCGGGCTCATTCTTCACCAGCTCATAATTTGACCAAAAGAGCTCCAGGCCCTCCGGCCGAACAAAGCTGATGTCAAATACTGGGGTGCCATAGGGATGTATCAGGGCAAAGATGTCGATCGCTCTGAAATTCATCTTCAAGAGAAGCTCAACTATTTTTGTCCTAGGTGGGCACGTATCATTGCCTCTCCAGCGAAGACGAACAACATTCCTACGAGCCCCCCCAGGCCCGGCTGTTGGAAGGGTCCACACAGTTTCCCCTTCCCTTTCTTCTCGGAAAGCAGTCAGGCCATGCCTGTCTATCCAGAAGGACAGATCAACCGCTCGGCCCTCTACCATTATTGTTCTCTCACCCTTTTTAAGGGCCTCCAGGAGGCGCCGCTGTAAAATACCGTCCCCAGAGCCTGAAGATGAGGAGGAGGCCCCAGCAGTGACACTGGCATAACTGCGAGTAGTCACCCCTGGGGGGGCAGATGGACCGGCCTCACTAGACCTCATACCCCTGGCAGTAACATTCCCACCACTCACCCCGGCCCCAGACACAGGAGAGGGACCATTATCAATATCACTCGTATCGGCACCATTCATACCCTCACCATTATTAGCAGCACTTGTACCGGCACCATTCATACCCTCACCCTCTGGACCAGCAGTAAAAAGTGTTTTTGGGCCGGATGTTATCGCCTCGGTGTCATCAGGTTTCCCCTCAACCTCATTAGCGTGACATTTATTTACTTGAGACAATCCTTCCTTCTTAGAGCCAGCAATGCCCAGACTCGCCCTCACCCCTGGCAAAGCTGGCTCCCGGGCTGGGGATTCATGTGACGCAGCCACCAAAGGAATACTAGTGACTGCGCCACCGGACCCAATGACCGCAAGCTTGGGGGGACATTCAACCGTGCCGTCAGTCCCAGCAGCCCCTTCATGCTGCCGCCGCTCAGTAGCACCAACGGGTTCCAGGGACACTGGAATATTCGCTGCCAGCTCTGGTGTCGAGCCGCCCCCCATTACTGAAGAGGAAACCTGAGCACCAGAGCTTTGTTCTGCACCCAACGCTGGGCCACCAACATTATCTGGCGCTATTGACGCCTTAAAAACGCCACCAAAAACGCCACCGCTACTATGACAAGCAGGGACATCAGCCTCCATTATTACGCCATCATTAATCTCCCCGCTTTCCTGCACCGGACCCACTTCAGGGCCCGGGCTAGGCTGGATCACGGGGCTTGTGCAGCGAGCTGACCCTGCGGCCAGCTGGGGTAGCACTGGGTGGGGAACAAACTTAAAACTGACCTCCTCCACGATTTTTCCAGCCTTTCTGGATTTTAGTCGCCGCCGGGCTTTGCGCTTTGCTGCGCGCTTGGCATTAACTTTCTCCTCTGGACCCAAGTCCGCGCCAAAAGAAAAATGCTGCAGGCTCACCGGAGACTGGAGCTGCCGTATTTCCGCCATCAGCCTCCCACCTGAATTGCTGCTGCTGATGTCCTGGTCACAGGTGTCCCCCTCACCGGCTGAGCTGGAGTCCATGGGTAAAGCCACTTGCTCTGCAGGCAGCTCGCTGCACGTGCTCCGCTGGCCAGACGCACCCGGACACATTTCCTCCTCCTCACCCTCATCATCTGTCTGCTTTCCAGGGTCACAGACACCCTTCATTGCCCGGAACCGATCATCATTAAGGAGTTTCTCCTTGAAAGGTCCACTATTCTCCAAAATAAACTTGCGCTTTTCTTTCAGGGCATCCACCTCAGATTTGAGATCCCTGATAGTCGCCATTACTACCAACCTCTTTGCTCCAGAAGTGACGTGCGACCGAACCCGGGCTGCTTTCAGCTCCTCCTGGAGCTTCCGAATGGCCTTCCCGGCGTCCTCATACCCACGGAGGGACTCCACAACACGGGAGCTAAAGGTGGTTGTTGACTCCGTGGCACGTAGTTCACCCCAATCTGCCTCCACACCATCATGCATGCTCTGCTGCACATCTCCAGGATCGATCCTGCTGGCTGCAACACCAGGAACCTTGCGGCTTTCCTGGCTTTCTGTCCTGGTTTCAGGCGGGGACAGGATCGGGGCCACATCGCTGTGACCCCGACTAGATCTTCTCACCCCCACAACTTCGGCCGGTTGCTGAACGCTCCCGCTACCCGCCGGCCTAGACCGGGTAACAGGAGGCTGAGAAGCACTTGGCTGGCAAGAACTTCCTCTCATCCCAAGCAGCAAACTCTCTCCCTGGAGAGGAAAGAGCCGACACCCGGAAAGAGCTTCCTCCAACGCCCAGACAGCACACACCCGCTCCTCCTGTCCTGTATACTGGGTGTAATTCTCAGTATCTGTATTGTTCTGTATATATACACTGCACAGTACCACTTCTCCTGTCCTGTATACTGGGTGTAATTCTCAGTATCTGTATTATTCTGTATATATACACTGCACAGTACCACTTCTCCTGTCCTGTATACTGGGTGTAATTCTCAGTATCTGTATTATTCTGTATATATAGACACTGCACAGTACCACTTCGCCTGTCCTGTATACTGGGTGTAATTCTCAGCATCTGTATATATATACACTGCACAGTACCACTCCTCCTGTCCTGTATACTGGGTGTAATTCTCAGTATCTGTATTATTCTGTATATATAGACACTGCACAGTACCACTTCGCCTGTCCTGTATACTGGGTGTAATTCTCAGTATCTGTATTATTCTGTATATATAGACACTGCACAGTACCACTTCTCCTGTCCTGTATACTGGGTGTAATTCTCAGTATCTGTATTATTCTGTATATATAGACACTGCACAGTACCACTTCGCCTGTCCTGTATACTGGGTGTAATTCTCAGCATCTGTATATATATACACTGCACAGTACCACTCCTCCTGTCCTGTATACTGGGTGTAATTCTCAGTATCTGTATTATTCTGTATATATAGACACTGCACAGTACCACTTCGCCTGTCCTGTATACTGGGTGTAATTCTCAGTATCTGTATTATTCTGTATATATATACACTGCACAGTACCACTTCTTCTGTCCTGTATACTGGGTGTAATTCTCAGTATCTGTATTATTCTGTATATATATATACACTGCACAGTACCACTTCGCCTGTCCTGTATACTGGGTGTAATTCTCAGTATCTGTATTATTCTGTATATATAGACACTGCACAGTACCACTTCGCCTGTCCTGTATACTGGGTGTAATTCTCAGTATCTGTATTATTCTGTATATATATACACTGCACAGTACCACTTCTTCTGTCCTGTATACTGGGTGTAATTCTCAGTATCTGTATTATTCTGTATATATATACACTGCACAGTACCACTTCGCCTGTCCTGTATACTGGGTGTAATTCTCAGTATCTGTATTATTCTGTATATATAGACACTGCACAGTACCACTTCGCCTGTCCTGTATACTGGGTGTAATTCTCAGTATCTGTATTATTCTGTATATATATACACTGCACAGTACCACTTCTTCTGTCCTGTATACTGGGTGTAATTCTCAGTATCTGTATTATTCTGTATGCTGCGGTTTCGTCTTTTTTCTCCGGAGAGATTTGTGCTTTGTATAGAGGAGATAATCCAAACACTTTACTGCAAGATGTGAAATCTGTGTATTTTCTCAGTGCAGCCATGAATTGTTCTGCTAAATTAGTCCTTAAATGAACACTGACCCTCTGCAGTAAAGTAAATGTGATCTATTGCTCGTTGCTATCAGCCATTCAGGCTCGGGAGCGGCTGATTGTAGTCAATGGAACGACTGACACGAAGTTCAGAAAATTGTGATCAATGACGGGGATCCCAACCTGCCCGTCCTAGACTTTCCATTTTCCAATGTTTTGTTACTATAGAGACAGATTTTTGGTGTAAGCGCTAATTATTCGCCTATAATTTTAGCCTTTTGTGCGCTGTTTTTCCCATTATCCTCTTCCATTTGCTCTTGTCGGTGTGAAAGCTGCTTATCCAGGCTCAGGCAGTACAACATGCCTGTCAATACTGTCTTGTAGTGACAACATTTGCTTTCACTGCAGGCTGTAAAGTGAGATGACTTACTTGTTGCTGACACCTACTGGCCATTATGTAAATTGCACTATTTAATTCTTATTGAGATTTTAGTATTTTTCTATTCAGCCAGAGCAGTGCAGACGGACAGCCAGGTTCTCTTCATCCTCGGCGCTGTTCCTAGTTTGTTCTGTATGCCACTCAATCATTTGTGCCATGCTGGTAAAGCTGGCACCGACACACTGTAGTGAAGAGGACGAGGCCAAGGATATACACCGACTTAATCAGCATTAGTAACTTTGCTATGAGATACAGTATTACATCAGCAATAATTTGCATTACTTAGCTCTGATTTCAATGATCCCAGCACCCCCTACTTGTTCATTGTCTGTCCAGCATGCACCATTGTGTGAGATGTAGCGGTGCCATCCAATGGTCTAAAGTGGAATTTAAAAAAACCTCTATGAAGCAGTCTGCAATACTTAATCCTATCCAGGCAGGTAGCAGGGTGACAGCAGAATTATGAATGCAGCTCTGGATATGGCTCGGCTGGGACGCGACCTTCAGCTTTGTAAAATCTTCACAGATACGAGCACCTATAGATGTCTGTGACGATGATGTTATACAGTGATCTCCGAAACAAAGGACTGTGAGGACGGGGACGTGAGAGCAGAGCTGTCAATCACTCTACAGTCCCGCCCATATTCAGCTGCTCATGCTGTAAACATTGGGGGCAATAGAACAGTAGACGCTACAGAAGTATTTATTTATTTTTGCTTTCATTTCTACCGTTTCTTTCATGTTTTTGGCAGCTCTTTCATCGTCATCGGTTTATTGACCTCACGTTTTACTGCATTCGGATGGTTTGTTAATGGGCGGCCCGTCCTTCCACGTATTGTTACCGCTCTTGTTCCCGCCCTCGTCTGCCTGTAATTGAGACGTAATATTTTATAACGAAGGTCCTTGTAAGAATCAGCAGAAACCATTGGCTCTAAACTGCACGGATGACGTGACTGAGCGCAGGTCCGGAGGTCTCATCCGATTGGCACAGCCTGATGTCTAACAGGTTATAAATAAATGGAGCCTCCGTCATTTCATAATCCCCTCTAATCATCACACCCAGGATTACAGGACTGTTCAGTTGGAGCAGTAACTGCAGTGCTTGTATTGAATTATGAAAAAAGAATAGAATGCAAGTGCGTCGGTAAAGACTGACACATAGGCAACAAAGTAGGGAACAGATTTTAGACATTTTTGATTCCTATAAAGATTGGTAGTGACCCATATGGAGACTGTAACTGCGGCCACGAGGGGTTGTCCGCCACCGTCTGTAGACTCTGTAATGAAGTAGAATAAAACTTCACACAAGACGAGCGCTCAGTGATCCCCGAACCGTAGCTCCATGTACTGAAATCAAACATGCCAACTATCCCCCTCCCCCCCCCAATTATACAGGACATGCCCCTAAATGGCATTTAAATCCCAAATATAGCATATGACCCCCTTCATCACTCCCCAAAATGAATACAGAACCCAGACCAGGCCCTCTAAATTATTACTGACCCTGTGATTATACAGACCCCCAACCCCCTAAATACATAGACCCCCAGACTAGACCCACTAAATAAATACACACCATCAGATTTGATTGGGGGCAGTGAGTATTTTGTCAGGAGTAGTAGTCCCCCGGTGTCCTGTGTGTTCCTGTATGATTACTGCTCCATACTTACGATCTCACCACAGACAGCCCCTCTCTATATGGGGGTCTTACAGAGCTGCTCCCCGTTCTGGCTCATAGAGGGGGCCCCAAGCAAGGTACCCATCCCAATGATGTCCATATTCTCTACTAGGAGAAGCAAGATTTGTGCTGTCGCTGTGTTTACTTCTCAAAGGATTTCCTGAACTGATCTTTTTGTAACAGACCCTCAGCTGTATGAGGAGAACTAGCTATGTATATATTTTCAACATGTTAACAAGAATGTTCCCTTTCACCACTGGAAGTTTTCAGCGCTGAAGCAGCAGAATAGTGAGTGCAGCTCTGGAGTATAATACAGGATGTAACTCAGGATCAGTACAGGATAAGTAATGTATGTACACACTGACTCCACCAGCAGAATAGTGAGTGCAGCTCTGGAGTATAATACAGGATGTAACTCAGGATCAGTACAGGATAAGTAATATAATGTATGTACACAGTGACTCCACCAGCAGAATAGTGAGTGCAGCTCTGGAGTATAATACAGGATGTAACTCAGGATCACTGCAGGATAAGTAATGTAATGTATGTACACAGTGAGTGCAGCTCTGGAGTATAATACAGGATATAACTCAGGATCAGTACAGGATAAGTAATGTATGTACACAGTGACTCCACCAGCAGAACAGTGAGTGCAGCTCTGGAGTATAATACAGGATATAACTCAGGATCAGTACGGGATAAGTAATGTAATGTATGTACACAGTGACCCCACCAGCAGAATAGTGAGTGCAGCTCTGGAGTATAATACAGGATATAACTCAGGATCAGTACGGGATAAGTAATGTAATGTATGTACACAGTGACCCCACCAGCAGAATAGTGAGTGCAGCTCTGGAGTATAATACAGGATATAACTCAGGATCAGTATAGGATAAGTAATGTAATGTATGTACACAGTGACTCCACCAGCAGAATAGTGAGTGCAGCTCTGGAGTATAATACAGGATGTAACTCAGGGTCAGTACAGGATAAGTAATGTAATGTATGTACACAGTGACTCCACCAGCAGAATAGTGAGTGCAGCTCTGGAGTAGAATACAGGATGTAACTCAGGATCAGTACAGGATAAGTAATGTAATGTATGTACACAGTGACTCCACCAGCAGAATAGTGATTGCAGCTCTGGAGTATAATACAGGATGTAACTCAGGATCAGTACAGGATAAGTAATGTAATATATGTACACAGTGACTGCACCAGCAGAATAGTGAGTGCAGCTCTGGAGTATAATACAGGATGTAACTCAGGATCAGTACAGGATAAGTAATGTAATGTATGTACACAGTGACTCCACCAGCAGAATAGTGAGTGCAGCTCTGGAGTATAATACAGGATATAACTCCGGATCAGTGCAGGATAAGTAATGTATGTACATAGTGACTCCACCAGCAGAATAGTGAGTGCAGCTCTGGAGTATAATACAGGATATAACTCAGGATCAGTACAGGATAAGTAATGTAATATATGTACATAGTGACTCCACCAGCAGAATAGTGAGTGCAGCTCTGGAGTATAATACAGGATGTAACTCAGGATCAGTACAGGATAAGTAATGTATGTACACAGTGACTCCACCAGCAGAATAGGGAGTGCAGCTCTGGAGTATAATACAGGATGTAACTCAGGATCAGTACAGGATAAGTAATGTATGTACACAGTGACTCCACCAGCAGAATAGTGAGTGCAGCTCTGGAGTATAATACAGGATATAACTCAGGATCAGTACAGGAGAAGTAATGTAATGTATGTACACTGACTTTGCTGTATCTGCAGATTAATTCTATATGGAAGCTGTAGAGTACATGCTCTTTCTCTGGCGGACTCATCTGTATGGCCGCCATGTAATACTATATTCGTGCTGTAGGGGAAATGTCTGGCTGGCTGCAGCTTCTCGGTTACCGGTCCCATGGATAACCCCTATAGGATAAGTTAATACGTAGCATAAATACTGCAGGATTTCTGTCTGTAATTTATGTGTCTTTGCAGGAGAAGTTGACCTTCTGCACATGGAGAATAGTCTGTTTCCACAGGTTTTTCCGCAGGTTGTGGATGAGATTTGTTCAAATATTATCCGCTTTGCTGCTTCTGTAATCCGCTGTGGGATTTCCGCAGTATTTACGCTACATGTGAACATCGCCTTAAACTACACCCAGCAGATCCAGCCGCTCATAGGACGACTGTAACGTTATTGAGGCGCGAGGCACAAAGCTTCTTCTTCATCCTCTCCTCCGGTTTCATGAGCTCTGAATTTCGTATTCGTTTTCTGTAAATGTGTCTGTGTTCTCGTTGTCATTGGGCACCCCCCCCCCCCCCCCCCCACGAGACAAGGTCAACGGCAGCAAATTGTTTAATATCATCTGTGCGCGCTTAATCGTAGCGTCCCCAGAGACTCCGCTCCGTGCCGTAACCAGACGCCCTTCAGGTCTCCCAGGATCAGATCCATTGACATATGGCATCGGGCCCTAAAGGCAAAAGGGCCCAATATCGCATTAACTCCTAATACGTCATCTATCTGGAGGGAGAGGAAGGGGCCAACACATTGCCCTTGCACAGCGGCCCGCTTCTGCCTGTACCCACCCCTGAAATGAATTGTACCCTGTATATAAATCAAACCAATAACCAGGATCCTTTTGGAACCCCAGTAGAGCGCCCCCCCGGTGGGAACTACGGTGAAGTATAGCAAGGGTCCTTATAATATGTAAATTATGTCAGTCGCTCCTCAGCAAAAAAAATCTGCAAACTGCCGCTTTTGGAGTTCTGACAAAGTACCAGTTTGTAGTCTGTTGCTAGGGAGAAACTAAGGAGGATTTTTTTTGGTGCTTCTGATTGGCTGAGAAAGCTCCTTGGAGAAAAAAAAAGTCACATTAGCATATGGGTTACTTTGGGAGTGTTTTTTGTGTGGAATATGACATCCAGGGGTTTAGCTTTATTAGGGTGTTCTATAGGCACCCTAATTTACAGGATTGATTTTTGGTGACGGTTTCCCTTTAAATCGCTGTGTATTTATAAATAAACCTGATAATTATCGCCATGGTAAACCTGACGTCATGACCGGGTGAGGATCGGGGGGCTCAGGTCTCCGTCCATGTGACTAGTTTTTAGCTACATGTATGTGGAGGTGAGTCATGCGTGTTTCCATGGCGAACCGTTCTTTCCACAATCCATTGTATACCTGGGAAATGCGACGCGTCTGCGAGGATGATGGATCCTTCACACTCTGTACTGCATTCAGTCTATTCATAGTCCTGCTTTACCTCTGTATTGATGTCACTGAGTAGAACAGCGCCCCCGCCTGGATTATACGTATTGTCACTCACTGTATATGTTACAACTCGGACCGTTTGCCCTCCGTAAACTACCTCAAAAAATGTACGCAAATTAAAAAAAATACAAATCGTCCTCTGGAAATACGTTCTTGATTTGTCCTCGTTTGTCCAGTTAGTGATATCTGTTTCTGGGAAAGCTGGGTGACAACCAATATAGCCGCTCCTTGCAGGTCACATGGGGCTTTGTCATGTGGCTCTAATGCAGGATCTGCAAAAACAAATCCGTAGCATTATTGGAAAAAAGAACAAAGTAGATTTGGCCTTCAGGAGTCTGGAAAAGCAGGGTGATATCCCCTATAATTATTAGTTGTCACTTAACTCAATACGACTCCAAAACAACTGATAGGGGTTGTCCACTTTCTAAAAATCCCATTGCAGAGACGTCGCTTGCTTTTACGGCTTCTGAATGCTAAGACTTTTGTATTCTCCGTTCACACACAAAGCGAAGTTGAGGATTCTGCGGGTTTCCTGTTCGGAGCGTGCAGTGCATTGTGGGTGCTCAGGTTTACATGACTGTAAACTTCCATAAATGACATATATATTCCAAGAAGAAATCGGCAGAATTATTCCTTTCACTTTGGGTGTGAATGGAGAATAAACTCTGTACAATACAAGTGAACTAAAGTATTTACAAAGTTACTCAACCTTATATGTAGATTTTTATTTTTGTAGAGATTTTTTTATTGTGTGTTTTTTTTACATTTTTGCCTACATTGTATGAAATGTAAAATATAACCCGCAAAATATGTATACATGAATGCAACCAACGTATAGTGTACATAGAGGGCGCCGTGGGTGATATATATATTTTATTATAAACCCCGTAAATGCCGTTCATGGTGAAAACTTTTGGACCATGATGCTTTGCCTTGTTTTTCTGTATATTGCTGAACCAGTAGGGGGCGTCTCTAAATGAAAGCTTCTATGTAGATTTTAGTTTTAAATGCCCCCATCTAGCTTGCTCACGTCCTTTGTAGGAAAGTTGGGTGGGATGACCCTCAGCCTGGCTCGCAAGTCCTATGTTTGCTAATATAAAGATGTCTGTGGAAAGGGGAATGTGGCCAATCAGAACAAGCTCCACCCCCTAGGAGCCACAACAAAGACCACGTTATTGCTATTCATCAACTTGTGGTTACATTATGATGCTAGTAAATGACTAATCCTATGAATTCCCATCATGCACTTGTCACATAAGCTGTTTTTCTTGCAGGATATGAGGAAACATGTCTTCCTGACCCTCCTGGACACGGAGCAGTCATACGTGGAGTCGCTGCGCACGCTCATGGAGGTAAGGCGCTGTGGGTTATGTCGTGTGTGTATGGAGCAAAATCTGTTTAGATGTCAAAAAATGGCAACAAATAATAAAAAAAACAATGTGGAAAAGTTTGGTGGAATCTTAAGCATAAAAATAGCGCCACCTACAGGCGGTTTTGGAAAATAACTGGATAATTCTCCTACAACCTCAGAAGTGAGAACTTTAAAGGTTTCCGCCACCTTTTGACATGGGAAAAAAATAATTCACATATGGTAGTACTTCTCTGCCGTTAAAAAAGTTACACTAAGCTTCAGACTAAAATCTCCATTCCCTCTATTCATTTTCTGACCCCCTGATATTCAATTCGCAACCTGCTCCTAGCAATGCTGGATGTGAAGTCTGTGTGTGTGAAGACTGCTGCTGCCTTCACTAGCACTGGTGATGTATCAGCACAGCTTCATCCCTGTACTGCTTTCCCCTTCTAATACAGTCCATGAAAGGGCTCTTCTCTAATGATCTGGTCTGTGTGATCTCTACCCCTTCTCTTACAGATTCTGTGGACCGCTTTGGGACACTACCAGTGGGGCAGTATTATAGTAGTTATATTCTTGTATATAGGAGGCAGTATTATAGTAGTTATATTCTTGTATATAGGAGGCAGTATTATAGTAGTTATATTCTTGTATATAGGGGGCAGTATTATAGTAGTTATATTCTTGTATATAGGGGCAGTATTATAGTAGTTGTATTCTTGTATATAGGAGCAGTATTATAGTAGTTATATTCTTGTATATAGGAGGCAGTATTATAGTAGTTATATTCTTGTATATAGGGAGCAGTATTATAGTAGTTTATAGTCTTCTATATAGGGGGCAGTATTATAGTAGTTATATTCTTGTATATAGGGGGCAGTATTATAGTAGTTTATAGTCTTCTATATAGGGGGCAGTATTATAGTAGTTATATTCTTGTGTATAGGGGAAGTATTATAGTAGTTATATTCTTGTATATAGGGAGCAGTATTATAGTAGTTATATTCTTGTATATAGGAGCAGTATTATAGTAGTTATATTCTTGTATATAGGGAGCAGTATTATAGTAGTTATATTCTTGTATATAGGAGCAGTATTATAGTAGTTATATTCTTGTATATAGGGGCAGTATTATAGTAGTTATATTCCTGTATATAGGGGCAGTATTATAGTAGTTATATTCTTGTATATAGGGGGCAGTATTATAGTAGTTACGTTCTTGTATATAGGGGCAGTATTATAGTAGTTATATTCTTGTATATAGGAGCAGTATTACAGTAGTTATATTCTTGTATATAGGGGCAGTATTCTAGTAGTTATATTCTTGTATATAGGGTGCAGTATAGTAGTAGTTATGTTCTTGTATATAGGGGGCAGTATTATAGTAGTTATATTCTTGTATATAGGGGCAGTATTATAGTAGTTATATTCTTGTATATAGGGAGCAGTATTATAGTAGTTATATTCTTGTATATAGGAGCAGTATTATAGTAGTTCTATTCTTGTATATAGGGAGCAGTATTATAGTAGTTATATTCCTGTATATAGGAGCAGTATTATAGTAGTTATATTCTTGTGTATAGGAGCAGTATTATAGTAGTTATATTCTTGTATATAGAGGGCAGTATTATAGTAGTTATATTCTTGTATATAGGGAGCAGTATTATAGTAGTTATATTCTTGTATATAGGGGGCAGTATTATAGTAGTAATATTCTTGTATATAGGGGGCAGTATTATAGTAGTTATATTCTTGTATATAAGAGCAGTATTATAGTAGTTATATTCTTGTATATAGGGGCAGTATTATAGTAGTTATAGTCTTGTATATAGGGGCAGTATTATAGTAGTTATATTGTTGTATATAGGAGCAGTATTATAGTAGTTATATTGTTGTATATAGGGGCAGTATTATAGTAGTTATATTCTTGTATATAGGGGCAGTATTATAGTAGTTATATTCCTGTATATAGGGGGTAGTATTATAGTAGTTATATTCTTGTATATAGGAGCAGTATTATAGTAGTTATGTTCTTGTATATAGGGGCAGTATTATAGTAGTTATATTCTTGTATATAGGGGGAAGTATTATAGTAGTTATATTCTTGTATATAGGAGCAGTATTATAGTAGTTATGTTCTTGTATATAGGGGGGCAGTATTATAGTAGTTATGTTCTTGTATATAGGGGCAGTATTATAGTAGTTATATTCTTGTATATAGGGGCAGTATTATAGTAGTTATATTATTGTATATAGGGAGCAGTATTATAGTAGTTATATTCTTGTATATATAGGGGGCAGTATTATAGTAGTTATATTCTTGTATATATAGGGGGCAGTATTATAGTAGTTATATTCTTGTATATAGGAGCAGTATTATAGTAGTTATATTCTTGTATATAGGAGACAGTATTATAGTAGTTATATTCTTGTATATAGGGAGCAGTATTATAGTAGTTATATTGTATATAGGAGCAGTATTATAGTAGTTATATTCTTGTATATAGGGGCAGTATTATAGTAGTTATATTCTTGTATATAGGAGCAGTATTATAGTAGTTCTATTCTTGTATATAGGGAGCAGTATTATAGTAGTTATATTCTTGTATATAGGAGCAGTATTATAGTAGTTATATTCTTGTGTATAGGAGCAGTATTATAGTAGTTATATTCTTGTATATAGAGGGCAGTATTATAGTAGTTATATTCTTGTATATAGGGAGCAGTATTATAGTAGTTATATTCTTGTATATAGGGGCAGTATTATAGTAGTTATATTCTTGTATATAGGGAGCAGTATTATAGTAGTTATATTCTTGTATATAGGAGCAGTATTATAGTAGTTCTATTCTTGTATATAGGGAGCAGTATTATAGTAGTTATATTCTTGTATATAGGAGCAGTATTATAGTAGTTATATTCTTGTGTATAGGAGCAGTATTATAGTAGTTATATTCTTGTATATAGAGGGCAGTATTATAGTAGTTATATTCTTGTATATAGGGAGCAGTATTATAGTAGTTATATTCTTGTATATAGGGGGCAGTATTATAGTAGTAATATTCTTGTATATAGGGGGCAGTATTATAGTAGTTATATTCTTGTATATAAGAGCAGTATTATAGTAGTTATATTCTTGTATATAGGGGCAGTATTATAGTAGTTATAGTCTTGTATATAGGGGGCAGTATTATAGTAGTTATAGTCTTGTATATAGGGGCAGTATTATAGTAGTTATATTCTTGTATATAGGGGGCAGTATTATAGTAGTTATATTCTTGTATATAGGGGCAGTATTATAGTAGTTATATTGTTGTATATAGGAGCAGTATTATAGTAGTTATATTGTTGTATATAGGGGCAGTATTATAGTAGTTATATTCTTGTATATAGGGGCAGTATTATAGTAGTTATATTCCTGTATATAGGGGGTAGTATTATAGTAGTTATATTCTTGTATATAGGAGCAGTATTATAGTAGTTATGTTCTTGTATATAGGGGCAGTATTATAGTAGTTATATTCTTGTATATAGGGGAAGTATTATAGTAGTTATATTCTTGTATATAGGAGCAGTATTATAGTAGTTATGTTCTTGTATATAGGGGGGCAGTATTATAGTAGTTATGTTCTTGTATATAGGGGCAGTATTATAGTAGTTATATTCTTGTATATAGGGGCAGTATTATAGTAGTTATATTATTGTATATAGGGAGCAGTATTATAGTAGTTTATATTCTTGTATATATAGGGGGCAGTATTATAGTAGTTATATTCTTGTATATATAGGGGGCAGTATTATAGTAGTTATATTCTTGTATATAGGAGCAGTATTATAGTAGTTATATTCTTGTATATAGGAGACAGTATTATAGTAGTTATATTCTTGTATATAGGGAGCAGTATTATAGTAGTTATATTGTATATAGGAGCAGTATTATAGTAGTTATATTCTTGTATATAGGGGCAGTATTATAGTAGTTATATTCTTGTATATTAACAATGAATTCCCTCTAATGGCCATTATATAATATTGTTATTACGCATTAGACGGTGACTCCTAGGACGTCCAGTGTTTGAGTGGGAGCCACAAACAGAATTAAGTGGAGAGATAAGAATGTTTTGTTTGAAGTAATTCTTGAAGGTTCTGGGCCAAGATCTGCATTCCCGCCAGACCTCTCTAGATCTTCCAGCCTTGTCCTCCGCTTTGCTGGTATTTACTGGAAAATCGTAATTCTCCTAAATCTTTACTGGTTTAGACTTTATTTCGGTTGCTTTGAGCGTTAGAATATGAAGGGTTAATCTGGAGTGAGTAAGTTGATGGCATGAATTATTCAGGTATATAGGTGGTATTATGGGCACAGACTGGGTTTATTTCATCATTTCTTGTAGCTATTGGGCCGGGCTCAAATCGGGGGTCTTATATTTCACATGGCAATTAATAAAGAATTCCTATAGAAAGCGCTGGAGTTCTTTTCTTCTCTGAGACCTGGCTGCAATTTTTTCCTATCCCTCCCCACATATAGTACTATAGTTTTCTGATGTGGCCCCTCACCCACAAGGGTCTGGGACCACTACAGCCCCTGCACCTCTTACAGCTATGGCACTTCCTGCGGCAGAAAGACAGTGCTTTACTTAATTGTCTCTCCTTTTTGCATTTACTTAAAGGGGTCTCTGCTATTAACATTGATGGCCGATCCTTGGGCACCGATCCCTGGGTCCTCTAATCACATAGCAGAACGATGTATTATTTTCGTCCAGCTCTGCCCCCATATCATTATGGTAGTACCTCCAGCAAGAAGCCAGATAGCTGCAGGAAAATATTACGTGTACGACATTCAGATGAATTATATGGGCAGTTCAAGTCCATCAGAATGGGAGCTTCTCCATTCGGGCTCATCGATCGCTGCGATCGTCGTTGCAAGAAGGGGCAATGAGCGTCCGCGCTGAGCTTTCCCTGGGAAAATCCATCTATAGTCTGAGGTTCCAGGTGCAGGACTCGCAGCGATACGCTGTTCACCGGTGTGGCTTTTTTTTTAGTGAAGGGCTATCCTGATGAGGGAACCCCTTTAATACCCTCACAGCACTGTGTACGGCCCGAAATCTGGGCTTGCTAAAAAAGGGTTAATGTTTTTTTTGTTTTTTTAAATATTCCTATGTATTTTTTTTATTTTCGTTTTGGATCCGTTCCTTTTAGGAAATGTTTTGGGTTTGACTTCATCCACCTGGGATGACTATGGGCTCGATACTGGTAGCGGGGCAGCTCCAGGTCTCCAGAGAGGTGTTTCCCTTACTTGTCCTCTGATAGTGGAAAATTACCAGTACATTTCCTGCTGCCGGCCAAAATCACAGAGGCCTGGATAATGGAGAAAGTGGCGGCGGATTGTCCACACGTAGATACAGCAACAATCCCGGTCATGTATAGTGGCGCCACCCCGGAATATACCGGCTACAACAATTCTATCCGCTTTATATGCTAATTCATGGAGTTTTTTTATTCATCTTTTGTCTTCTTCATTTAAATTATATTAGTTATTTTTATATTAAGTTTTATCTACCTCCTGGAGACGGTTTCCATACAACTCCTCCGCCACCCCATCCTCGCTTCAAAGCAGAAGGGACAGGCTTTTCAGTTGAGTCCACGGAGCATAAGAGGGAATGACTACACAGCGCTCCCCAGATATACCTGCCTTCTCCCAGTGACGTCATCGGGTGTAACCAGACATCCCCGCCCCCTCACTATTCTTTTGTGTCTTTTCTGTAGCAGTATAATAGACCTGTTATTTATCCTTATCCTATTACTGCATAGGGGGCAGTATTATAGTAGTTATATTATTGTATATAGGAGCAGTATTATAGTAGTTATATTCTTGTATATAGAGGCAGTATTATAGTAGTTATATTCTTGTATATAGGGTCAGTATTATAGTAGTTATATTCTTGTATATAGGAGCAGTATTATAGTAGTTATATTCTTGTATATAGCGGCAGTATTATAGTAGTTATATTCTTGTATATAGGGGCAGTATTATAGTAGTTATATTCTTGTGTATAGGAGCAGTATTATTGTAGTTATATTCTTGTATATAGGGGGCAGTATTATAGTAGTTATATTCTTGCATATAGGAGCAGTATTATAGTAGTTATATTCTTGTATATAGGTGGCAGTATTATAGTAGTTATATTCTTGTATATAGGTGGCAGTATTATAGTAGTTATATTCTTGTATATAGGGGGCAGTATTATAGTAGTTATATTCTTGTATATAGGAGGCAGTATTATAGTAGTTATATTCTTGTATATAGGGGGCAGTATTATAGTAGTTATATTCTTGTACATAGGAGCAGTATTATAGTAGTTATATTCTTGTATATAGGGGGCAGTATTGTAGTAGTTATATTCTTGTGTATAGGGGCAGTATTATAGTAGTTATATTCTTGTATATAGAGGCAGTGTTATAGTAGTTATATTCTTGTATATAGAGGCAGTGTTATAGTAGTTATATTCTTGTATATAGAGGCAGTGTTATAGTAGTTATATTCTTGTATATAGGGGCAGTATTATAGTAGTTATATTCTTGTATATAGGGGCAGTGTTATAGTAGTTATATTCTTGTATATAGAGGCAGTGTTATAGTAGTTATATTCTTGTATTTAGAGGCAGTGTTATTGTAGTTATATTCTTGTATATAGAGGCAGTGTTATTGTAGTTATATTCTTGTATATAGAGGCAGTGTTATAGTAGTTATATTCTTGTATATAGAGGCAGTATTATAGTAGTTATATTCTTGTATATAGAGGCAGTGTTATAGTAGTTATATTCTTGTATATAAAGGCAGTGTTATAGTAGTTATATTCTTGTATATAAAGGCAGTGTTATAGTAGTTATATTCTTGTATATAGAGGCAGTGTTATAGTAGTTATATTCTTGTATATAGGGGCAGTATTATAGTAGTTATATTCTTGTATATAGAGGCAGAGTTATAGTAGTTATATTCTTGTATATAGGGGCAGTATTATAGTAGTTATATTCTTGTATATAGGAGCAGTATTATAGTAGTTATATTCTTGTATATAGGGGGCAGTATTATAGTAGTTATATTCTTGTATATAGGAGCAGTATTATAGTAGTTATATTCTTGTATATAGGAGCAGTATTATAGTAGTTATATTCTTGTATATAGAGGCAGTATTATAGTAGTTGTATTCTTGTATATAGGAACAGTATTATAGTAGTTATATTCTTGTATATAGGAGCAGTATTATAGTAGTTATATTCTTGTATATAGGAGCAGTATTATAGTAGTTATATTCTTGTATATACGGGGCAGTATTATAGTAGTTATATTCTTGTATAATGGGGCAGTATTATAGTAGTTATATTCTTGTATATAGGGGCAGTATTATAGTAGTTATATTCTTGTGTATAGGGGCAGTATTATAGTAGTTATATTCTTGTATATAGGGGCAGTATTATAGTAGTTATATTCTTGTATATAGGAGCAGTATTATAGTAGTTATATTCTTGTATATAGGAGCAGTATTATAGTAGTTATATTCTTGTATATAGGAGCAGTATTATAGTAGTTATATTCTTGTATATAGGGGGCAGTATTATAGTAGTTATATTCTTGTATATAGGAGGCAGTATTATAGTAGTTATATTCTTGTATATAGGGGGCAGTATTGTAGTAGTTATATTCTTGTGTATAGGGGCAGTATTATAGTAGTTATATTCTTGTATATAGAGGCAGTGTTATAGTAGTTATATTCTTGTATATAGAGGCAGTGTTATAGTAGTTATATTCTTGTATATAGAGGCAGTGTTATAGTAGTTATATTCTTGTATATAGGGGCAGTATTATAGTAGTTATATTCTTGTATATAGGGGCAGTGTTATAGTAGTTATATTCTTGTATATAGAGGCAGTGTTATAGTAGTTATATTCTTGTATTTAGAGGCAGTGTTATTGTAGTTATATTCTTGTATATAGAGGCAGTGTTATTGTAGTTATATTCTTGTATATAGAGGCAGTGTTATAGTAGTTATATTCTTGTATATAGAGGCAGTGTTATAGTAGTTATATTCTTGTATATAGAGGCAGTGTTATAGTAGTTATATTCTTGTATATAGAGGCAGTGTTATAGTAGTTATATTCTTGTATATAGAGGCAGTGTTATAGTAGTTATATTCTTGTATATAGGGGCAGTATTATAGTAGTTATATTCTTGTATATAGAGGCAGAGTTATAGTAGTTATATTCTTGTATATAGGGGCAGTATTATAGTAGTTATATTCTTGTATATAGGAGCAGTATTATAGTAGTTATATTCTTGTATATAGGGGGCAGTATTATAGTAGTTATATTCTTGTATATAGGAGCAGTATTATAGTAGTTATATTCTTGTATATAGGAGCAGTATTATAGTAGTTATATTCTTGTATATAGGGGCAGTATTATAGTAGTTATATTCTTGTATATAGGAACAGTATTATAGTAGTTATATTCTTGTATATAGGAGCAGTATTATAGTAGTTATATTCTTGTATATAGGAGCAGTATTATAGTAGTTATATTCTTGTATATACGGGGCAGTATTATAGTAGTTATATTCTTGTATATAGGAGCAGTATTATAGTAGTTATATTCTTGTATATACGGGGCAGTATTATAGTAGTTATATTCTTGTATAATGGGGCAGTATTATAGTAGTTATATTCTTGTATATAGGGGGCAGTATTGTAGTAGTTATATTCTTGTGTATAGGGGCAGTATTATAGTAGTTATATTCTTGTATATAGGGGCAGTATTATAGTAGTTATATTCTTGTATATAGGAGCAGTATTATAGTAGTTATATTCTTGTATATAGGAGCAGTATTATAGTAGTTATATTCTTGTATATAGGGGGCAGTATTATAGTAGTTATATTCTTGTATATAGGAGGCAGTATTATAGTAGTTATATTCTTGTATATAGGAGCAGTATTATAGTAGTTATATTCTTGTATATAGGGGGCAGTATTATAGTAGTTATATTCTTGTATATAGGAGCAGTATTATAGTAGTTATATTCTTGTATATAGGGGGCAGTATTATAGTAGTTATATTCTTGTATATAGGGGCAGTATTATAGTAGTTATATTCTTGTATATAGGGGCAGTATTATAGTAGTTATATTCTTGTATATATGAGGCAGTATTATAGTGGTTATATTCTTGTATATAGGGAACAGTATTATAGTAGTTATATTCTTGTATATAGGGGAAGTATTCTAGTCGTTATATTCTTGTATATAGGGGCAGTATTATAGTAGTTATATTCTTGTATATAGGGGGCAGTATTATAGTAGTTATATTCTTGTATATAGGAGCAGTATTATAGTAGTTATATTCTTGTACATAGGAGCAGTATTATAGTAGTTATATTGTTGTATATAGGGGGCAGTATTATAGTAGTTATATTCTTGTATATAGGGGCAGTATTATAGTAGTTATATTCTTGTATATAGGAGGCAGTATTATAGTAGTTATATTCTTGTATATAGGGGCAGTATTATAGTAGTTATATTCTTGTATATAGGGGGCAGTATTATAGTAGTTATATTCTTGTATATAGGGGGCAGTATTATAGTAGTTATATTCTTGCATATAGGAGCAGTATTATAGTAGTTATATTCTTGTATATAGGGGCAGTATTATAGTAGTTATATTCTTGTATATAGGGGGCAGTATTATAGTAGTTATATTCTTGTATATAGCAGCAGTATTATAGTAGTTATATTCTTGCATATAGGAGCAGTATTGTATTAGTTATATTCTTGTTTATATTGGGCAGTATTATAGTAGTTATATTCTTGTATATAGGGGGCAGTATTATAGTAGTTATATTCTTGTTTATAGGGGCAGTATTATAGTAGTTATATTCTTGTATATAGGAGGCAGTATTATAGTAGTTATATTCTTGTATATAGGGGCAGTATTATAGTAGTTATATTCTTGTATATAGGGGCAGTATTATAGTAGTTATATTCTTGTATATAGGGGGCAGTATTATAGTAGTTATATTCTTGTATATAGGAGCAGTATTATAGTAGTTATATTCTTGTAAATAGGAGCAGTATTGTAGTAGTTATATTCTTGTATATAGGGGGCAGTATTGTAGTAGTTATATTCTTGTATATAGGAGCAGTATTATAGTAGTTATATTCTTGTATATAGGGGCAGTATTATCGTAGTTATATTCTTGTATATAGGAGGCAGTATTATAGTAGTTATATTCTTGTATATAGGGGGAAGTATTATAGTAGTTATATTCTTGTATATAGGGAGCAGTATTATAGTAGTTATATTCTAGTATATAGGGAGCAGTATTATAGTAGTTATATTCTTGTATATAGGGGGCAGTATTATAGTAGTTATATTCTTGTATATAGGAGCAGTATTATAGTAGTTATATTCTTGTATATAGGAGCAGTATTATAGTAGTTATATTCTTGTATATAGGAGGCAGTATTATAGCAGTTATATTCTTGTATATAGGGGCAGTATTGTAGTAGTTATATTCTTGTATATAGGGGCAGTATTATAGTAGTTATATTCTTGTATATAGGGGGCAGTATTATAGTAGTTATATTCTTGTATATAGGGGGCAGTATTATATTAGTTATATTCTTGTATATAGGGGCAGTATTATAGTAGTTATATTCTTGTATATAGGGGCAGTATCATAATAGTTATATTCTTGTATATATGAGGCAGTATTATAGTGGTTATATTCTTGTATATAGGGAACTGTATTATAGTAGTTATATTCTTGTATATAGGGGCAGTATTATAGTAGTTATATTCTTGTATATAGGGGGCAGTATTATAGTAGTTATATTCTTGTAAATAGCAGCAGTATTTATAGTAGTTATATTCTTGCATATAGGAGCAGTATTGTATTAGTTATATTCTTGTTTATATTGGGCAGTATTATAGTAGTTATATTCTTGTATATAGGGGCAGTATTATAGTAGTTATATTCTTGTTTATAGGGGCAGTATTATAGTAGTTATATTCTTGTATATAGGAGGCAGTATTATAGTAGTTATATTCTTGTATATAGGGGCAGTATTATAGTAGTTATATTCTTGTATATAGGGGCAGTATTATAGTAGTTATATTCTTGTATATAGGAGCAGTATTATAGTAGTTATATTCTTGTATATAGGAGCAGTATTGTAGTAGATATATTATTGTATATAGGGGGCAGTATTGTAGTAGTTATATTCTTGTATATAGGAGCAGTATTATAGTAGTTATATTCTTGTATATAGGGGCAGTATTATCGTAGTTATATTCTTGTATATAGGAGGCAGTATTATAGTAGTTATATTCTTGTATATAGGGGGAAGTATTATAGTAGTTATATTCTTGTATATAGGGAGCAGTATTATAGTAGTTATATTCTAGTATATAGGGAGCAGTATTATAGTAGTTATATTCTTGTATATAGGGGGCAGTATTATAGTAGTTATATTCTTGTATATAGGAGCAGTATTATAGTAGTTATATTCTTGTATATAGGAGCAGTATTATAGTAGTTATATTCTTGTATATAGGAGGCAGTATTATAGCAGTTATATTCTTGTATATAGGGGCAGTATTGTAGTAGTTATATTCTTGTATATAGGGGCAGTATTATAGTAGTTATATTCTTGTATATAGGGGGCAGTATTATAGTAGTTATATTCTTGTATATAGGGGGCAGTATTATATTCGTTATATTCTTGTATATAGGGGCAGTATTATAGTAGTTATATTCTTGTATATAGGGGCAGTATCATAATAGTTATATTCTTGTATATATGAGGCAGTATTATAGTGGTTATATTCTTGTATATAGGGAACTGTATTATAGTAGTTATATTCTTGTATATAGGAGCAGTATTATAGCAGTTATATTCTTGTATATAGGGGGCAGTATTATAGTAGTTATATTCTTGTATATAGGGGCAGTATTATAGTAGTTATATTCTTGTATATAGGGGGCAGTATTATAGTAGTTATATTCTTGTATATAGGAGCAGTATTATAGTAGTTATATTCTTGTATATAGGGGGCAGTATTATAGTAGTTATATTCTTGTATATAGGGGGCAGTATTATATTAGTTATATTCTTGTATATAGGAGCAGTATTATAGTAGTTATATTCTTGTATATAGGGGCAGTATTATAGTAGTTATATTCTTGTACATAGGAGCAGTATTATAGTAGTTATATTCTTGTAAATAGGGGGCAGTATTATAGTAGTTATATTCTTGTATATAGGGGGCAGTATTATAGTCGTTATATTCTTGTATATAGAGGGCAGTATTATAGTAGTTATATTCTTGTATATAGGAGCAGTATTATAGTAGTTATATTCTTGTATATAGGGGGCAGTATTATAGTAGTTATATTCTTGTATATAGGAGCAGTATTATAGTAGTTATATTCTTGTATATAGGGGCAGTATTATAGTAGTTATATTCTTGTGTATAGGGGCAGTATTATAGTAGTTATATTCTTGTATATAGAGGCAGTGTTATAGTAGTTATATTCTTGTATATAGAGGCAGTGTTATAGTAGTTATATTCTTGTATATAGAGGCAGTGTTATAGTAGTTATATTCTTGTATATAGGGGCAGTATTATAGTAGTTATATTCTTGTATATAGGGGCAGTGTTATAGTAGTTATATTCTTGTACATAGGAGCAGTATTATAGTAGTTATATTCTTGTATATAGGGGCAGTATTATAGTAGTTATATTCTTGTATATAGGAACAGTATTATAGTAGTTATATTCTTGTATATAGGAGCAGTATTATAGTAGTTATATTCTTGTATATAGGAGCAGTATTATAGTAGTTATATTCTTGTATAGACGGGGCAGTATTATAGTAGTTATATTCTTGTATATAGGAGCAGTATTATAGTAGTTATATTCTTGTATATACGGGGCAGTATTATAGTAGTTATATTCTTGTATAATGGGGCAGTATTATAGTAGCTATATTCTTGTATATAGGGGCAGTATTATAGTAGTTATATTCTTGTGTATAGGGGCAGTATTATAGTAGTTATATTCTTGTATATAGGGGCAGTATTATAGTAGTTATATTCTTGTATATAGGAGCAGTATTATAGTAGTTATATTCTTGTATATAGGGGGCAGTATTATAGTAGTTATATTCTTGTATATAGGAGGCAGTATTATAGTAGTTATATTCTTGTATATAGGAGCAGTATTATAGTAGTTATATTCTTGTATATAGGGGGCAGTATTATAGTAGTTATATTCTTGTATATAGGAGCAGTATTATAGTAGTTATATTCTTGTATATAGGGGGCAGTATTATAGTAGTTATATTCTTGTATATAGGGGCAGTATTATAGTAGTTATATTCTTGTATATAGGGGCAGTATTATAGTAGTTATATTCTTGTATATATGAGGCAGTATTATAGTGGTTATATTCTTGTATATAGGGAACAGTATTATAGTAGTTATATTCTTGTATATAGGGGAAGTATTCTAGTAGTTATATTCTTGTATATAGGGGCAGTATTATAGTAGTTATATTCTTGTATATAGGGGGCAGTATTATAGTAGTTATATTCTTGTATATAGGAGCAGTATTATAGTAGTTATATTCTTGTACATAGGAGCAGTATTATAGTAGTTATATTGTTGTATATAGGGGGCAGTATTATAGTAGTTATATTCTTGTATATAGGAGCAGTATTATAGTAGTTATATTCTTGTATATAGGGGCAGTATTATAGTAGTTATATTCTTGTATATAGGGGCAGTATTATAGTAGTTATATTCTTGTATATAGGAGGCAGTATTATAGTAGTTATATTCTTGTATATAGGGGCAGTATTATAGTAGTTATATTCTTGTATATAGGGGGCAGTATTATAGTAGTTATATTCTTGTATATAGGGGGCAGTATTATAGTAGTTATATTCTTGCATATAGGAGCAGTATTATATTAGTTATATTCTTGTATATAGGGGCAGTATTATAGTAGTTATATTCTTGTATATAGGGGGCAGTATTATAGTAGTTATATTCTTGTATATAGCAGCAGTATTATAGTAGTTATATTCTTGCATATAGGAGCAGTATTGTATTAGTTATATTCTTGTTTATATTGGGCAGTATTATAGTAGTTATATTCTTGTATATAGGGGGCAGTATTATAGTAGTTATATTCTTGTTTATAGGGGCAGTATTATAGTAGTTATATTCTTGTATATAGGAGGCAGTATTATAGTAGTTATATTCTTGTATATAGGGGCAGTATTATAGTAGTTATATTCTTGTATATAGGGGCAGTATTAGAGTAGTTATATTCTTGTATATAGGGGGCAGTATTATAGTAGTTATATTCTTGTATATAGGAGCAGTATTATAGTAGTTATATTCTTGTAAATAGGAGCAGTATTGTAGTAGTTATATTCTTGTATATAGGGGGCAGTATTGTAGTAGTTATATTCTTGTATATAGGAGCAGTATTATAGTAGTTATATTCTTGTATATAGGGGCAGTATTATCGTAGTTATATTCTTGTATATAGGAGGCAGTATTATAGTAGTTATATTCTTGTATATAGGGGGAAGTATTATAGTAGTTATATTCTTGTATATAGGGAGCAGTATTATAGTAGTTATATTCTAGTATATAGGGAGCAGTATTATAGTAGTTATATTCTTGTATATAGGGGGCAGTATTATAGTAGTTATATTCTTGTATATAGGAGCAGTATTATAGTAGTTATATTCTTGTATATAGGAGCAGTATTATAGTAGTTATATTCTTGTATATAGGAGGCAGTATTATAGCAGTTATATTCTTGTATATAGGGGCAGTATTGTAGTAGTTATATTCTTGTATATAGGGGCAGTATTATAGTAGTTATATTCTTGTATATAGGGGGCAGTATTATAGTAGTTATATTCTTGTATATAGGGGGCAGTATTATATTCGTTATATTCTTGTATATAGGGGCAGTATTATAGTAGTTATATTCTTGTATATAGGGGCAGTATCATAATAGTTATATTCTTGTATATATGAGGCAGTATTATAGTGGTTATATTCTTGTATATAGGGAACTGTATTATAGTAGTTATATTCTTGTATATAGGGGGCAGTATTATAGTAGTTATATTCTTGTAAATAGCAGCAGTATTTATAGTAGTTATATTCTTGCATATAGGAGCAGTATTGTATTAGTTATATTCTTGTTTATATTGGGCAGTATTATAGTAGTTATATTCTTGTATATAGGGGCAGTATTATAGTAGTTATATTCTTGTTTATAGGGGCAGTATTATAGTAGTTATATTCTTGTATATAGGAGGCAGTATTATAGTAGTTATATTCTTGTATATAGGGGCAGTATTATAGTAGTTATATTCTTGTATATAGGGGCAGTATTATAGTAGTTATATTCTTGTATATAGGGGGCAGTATTATAGTAGTTATATTCTTGTATATAGGAGCAGTATTATAGTAGTTATATTCTTGTATATAGGAGCAGTATTGTAGTAGTTATATTCTTGTATATAGGGGGCAGTATTGTAGTAGTTATATTCTTGTATATAGGAGCAGTATTATAGTAGTTATATTCTTGTATATAGGGGCAGTATTATCGTAGTTATATTCTTGTATATAGGAGGCAGTATTATAGTAGTTATATTCTTGTATATAGGGGGAAGTATTATAGTAGTTATATTCTTGTATATAGGGAGCAGTATTATAGTAGTTATATTCTAGTATATAGGGAGCAGTATTATAGTAGTTATATTCTTGTATATAGGGGGCAGTATTATAGTAGTTATATTCTTGTATATAGGAGCAGTATTATAGTAGTTATATTCTTGTATATAGGAGCAGTATTATAGTAGTTATATTCTTGTATATAGGAGGCAGTATTATAGCAGTTATATTCTTGTATATAGGGGCAGTATTGTAGTAGTTATATTCTTGTATATAGGGGCAGTATTATAGTAGTTATATTCTTGTATATAGGGGGCAGTATTATAGTAGTTATATTCTTGTATATAGGGGGCAGTATTATATTCGTTATATTCTTGTATATAGGGGCAGTATTATAGTAGTTATATTCTTGTATATAGGGGCAGTATCATAATAGTTATATTCTTGTATATATGAGGCAGTATTATAGTGGTTATATTCTTGTATATAGGGAACTGTATTATAGTAGTTATATTCTTGTATATAGGAGCAGTATTATAGCAGTTATATTCTTGTATATAGGGGGCAGTATTATAGTAGTTTATATTCTTGTATATAGGGGCAGTATTATAGTAGTTATATTCTTGTATATAGGGGGCAGTATTATAGTAGTTATATTCTTGTATATAGGAGCAGTATTATAGTAGTTATATTCTTGTATATAGGGGGCAGTATTATAGTAGTTATATTCTTGTATATAGGGGGCAGTATTATATTAGTTATATTCTTGTATATAGGAGCAGTATTATAGTAGTTATATTTCTTGTATATAGGGGCAGTATTATAGTAGTTATATTCTTGTACATAGGAGCAGTATTATAGTAGTTATATTCTTGTAAATAGGGGGCAGTATTATAGTAGTTATATTCTTGTATATAGGGGGCAGTATTATAGTCGTTATATTCTTGTATATAGAGGGCAGTATTATAGTAGTTATATTCTTGTATATAGGAGCAGTATTATAGTAGTTATATTCTTGTATATAGGGGGCAGTATTATAGTAGTTATATTCTTGTATATAGGAGCAGTATTATAGTAGTTATATTCTTGTATATAGGGGCAGTATTATAGTAGTTATATTCTTGTGTATAGGGGCAGTATTATAGTAGTTATATTCTTGTATATAGAGGCAGTGTTAAGTAGTTATATTCTTGTATATAGAGGCAGTGTTATAGTAGTTATATTCTTGTATATAGAGGCAGTGTTATAGTAGTTATATTCTTGTATATAGGGGCAGTATTATAGTAGTTATATTCTTGTATATAGGGGCAGTGTTATAGTAGTTATATTCTTGTACATAGGAGCAGTATTATAGTAGTTATATTCTTGTAAATAGGGGGCAGTATTATAGTAGTTATATTCTTGTATATAGAGGCAGTATTATAGTAGCTATATTCTTGTATATAGGGGCAGTATTATAGTAGTTATATTCTTGTATATAGGGGCAGTATTATAGTAGTTATATTCTTGCATATAGGAGCAGTATTATAGTAGTTATATTCTTGTATATAGGGGCAGTATTATAGTAGTTATATTCTTGTATATAGGGGGCAGTATTATAGTAGTTATATTCTTGTATATAGGGGCAGTATTATAGTAGTTATATTCTTGCATATAGGAGCAGTATTATAGTAGTTATATTCTTGTATATATTGGGCAGTATTGTAGTAGTTATGATCTTGTATATAGGAGGCAGTATTATAGTAGTTATATTCTTTTATATAGGGGGCAGTATTATAGTAGTTATATTCTTGCATATAGGAGCAGTATTGTATTAGTTATATTCTTGTATATATTGGGCAGTATTGTAGTAGTTATGATCTTGTATATAGGAGGCAGTATTATAGTAGTTATATTCTTGTATATAGGAGCAGTATTGTATTAGTTATATTCTTGTATATATTGGGCAGTATTGTAGTAGTTATGATCTTGTATATAGGAGGCAGTATTATAGTAGTTATATTCTTGTATATAGGGGGCAGTATTATAGTAGTTATATTCTTGTATATAGGAGCAGTATTATAGTAGTTATATTCTTGTATATACGGGGCAGTATTATAGTAGTTATATTCTTGTATAATGGGGCAGTATTATAGTAGTTATATTCTTGTATATAGGGGCAGTATTATAGTAGTTATATTCTTGTGTATAGGGGCAGTATTATAGTAGTTATATTCTTGTATATAGGGGCAGTATTATAGTAGTTATATTCTTGTATATAGGAGCAGTATTATAGTAGTTATATTCTTGTATATAGGAGCAGTATTATAGTAGTTATATTCTTGTATATAGGAGCAGTATTATAGTAGTTATATTCTTGTATATAGGGGGCAGTATTATAGTAGTTATATTCTTGTATATAGGAGGCAGTATTATAGTAGTTATATTCTTGTATATAGGGGGCAGTATTGTAGTAGTTATATTCTTGTGTATAGGGGCAGTATTATAGTAGTTATATTCTTGGATATAGAGGCAGTGTTATAGTAGTTATATTCTTGTATATAGAGGCAGTGTTATAGTAGTTATATTCTTGTATATAGAGGCAGTGTTATTGTAGTTATATTCTTGTATATAGAGGCAGTGTTATTGTAGTTATATTCTTGTATATAGAGGCAGTGTTATAGTAGTTATATTCTTGTATATAGAGGCAGTGTTATAGTAGTTATATTCTTGTATATAGAGGCAGTGTTATAGTAGTTATATTCTTGTATATAGAGGCAGTGTTATAGTAGTTATATTCTTGTATATAGAGGCAGTGTTATAGTAGTTATATTCTTGTATATAGGGGCAGTATTATAGTAGTTATATTCTTGTATATAGAGGCAGAGTTATAGTAGTTATATTCTTGTATATAGGGGCAGTATTATAGTAGTTATATTCTTGTATATAGGAGCAGTATTATAGTAGTTATATTCTTGTATATAGGGGGCAGTATTATAGTAGTTATATTCTTGTATATAGGAGCAGTATTATAGTAGTTATATTCTTGTATATAGGAGCAGTATTATAGTAGTTATATTCTTGTATATAGGGGCAGTATTATAGTAGTTATATTCTTGTATATAGGAACAGTATTATAGTAGTTATATTCTTGTATATAGGAGCAGTATTATAGTAGTTATATTCTTGTATATAGGAGCAGTATTATAGTAGTTATATTCTTGTATAGACGGGGCAGTATTATAGTAGTTATATTCTTGTATATAGGAGCAGTATTATAGTAGTTATATTCTTGTATATACGGGGCAGTATTATAGTAGTTATATTCTTGTATAATGGGGCAGTATTATAGTAGTTATATTCTTGTATATAGGGGCAGTATTATAGTAGTTATATTCTTGTGTATAGGGGCAGTATTATAGTAGTTATATTCTTGTATATAGGGGCAGTATTATAGTAGTTATATTCTTGTATATAGGAGCAGTATTATAGTAGTTATATTCTTGTATATAGGAGCAGTATTATAGTAGTTATATTCTTGTATATAGGGGCAGTATTATAGTAGTTATATTCTTGTATATAGGAGGCAGTATTATAGTAGTTATATTCTTGTATATAGGAGCAGTATTATAGTAGTTATATTCTTGTATATAGGGGGCAGTATTATAGTAGTTATATTCTTGTATATAGGAGCAGTATTATAGTAGTTATATTCTTGTATATAGGGGGCAGTATTATATTCGTTATATTCTTGTATATAGGGGCAGTATTATAGTAGTTATATTCTTGTATATAGGGGCAGTATTATAGTAGTTATATTCTTGTATATATGAGGCAGTATTATAGTGGTTATATTCTTGTATATAGGGAACAGTATTATAGTAGTTATATTCTTGTATATAGGGGAAGTATTCTAGTAGTTATATTCTTGTATATAGGGGCAGTATTATAGTAGTTATATTCTTGTATATAGGGGGCAGTATTATAGTAGTTATATCTTGTATATAGAGCAGTATTATAGTAGTTATATTCTTGTACATAGGAGCAGTATTATAGTAGTTATATTGTTGTATATAGGGGGCAGTATTATAGTAGTTATATTCTTGTATATAGGAGCAGTATTATAGTAGTTATATTCTTGTATATAGGGGCAGTATTATAGTAGTTATATTCTTGTATATAGGGGCAGTATTATAGTAGTTATATTCTTGTATATAGGAGGCAGTATTATAGTAGTTATATTCTT